>NC_041409.2:100032856-100335356 GCF_900747795.2 Erpetoichthys calabaricus | reverse complement strand
TTTTGTATCTTCAGTTTTAATAGCGTTTCGTAGCTTTTCTCTTTTGTTATAATTAATCTACTATACGTTGCTATGGCTGATAAACGTATGTATGTGGAACTGGAATTGACACAAACAATTGAAATTAAGAATTTACAAAACAGCAAAAGTGCTTCAGATGATGCTTCAATTTAAGGTGTAGAAAGTACAACAGTGAATGATATAAAGCGTGATGCAGAATAAGTGAAAAACGTATTGAAAATGGAAAACACTGAGGGCAATGTTATTCTGTAACGTTCTTCTGAATTGTAATTTTCCTTTTCAATTCTGTTGTATTGTGTTTTGTTAATATATTGACGTGCAGGTAGCTTGTGATGCGCTATCAGGAAGGGTGGAGTGCTGTAAGTGATGGGACTGGGTGAATGGCTTCTGTTCTGTAAGTGGCAGACAGACCTCTTAGGAGATGAGAGACAGGAGAAGTTAGGAGAAAAAGGAAGGTGCGGCAGCAGGATCTTTTGAGTAGGGAGTTAGGAGACAATAAGCAGGAGAAAGATGGAACGTGAGTCGCAGGAGATAAGCTGATTGGTAGGGAAAGCTTTCTTTTGATTGTTGTGGAATTGTGCCCAGATAATGGAGTATTAAACAGGGCAACGTTCGTTATGGAACAAAGACTCCAAGTAAAATGTAGAAAACTCCAGTACCTCTGATTTATGTTTGCTTATTATGCTGGTCATTATAATATTATATGAATTAATTTTGTTAACATTATATTTTTTAGTATAGTTTTGTAAATAAATATGACTATTCACCAAAGTAATCCACTGAATATCATTTTTAAAGTAGCTGTTCTTTTATTTATTTTTTTCGTCATGGCCTTAGTCCCAACCCTTGACGGATAATTGAGGTTTATCTGTGTGTGTGTGTGTGTGTGTGTGTGTATGTATGTATGTATGTGTATATATATATATATATATATATATATATATATATATATATACACACACACACACACACACACACACACACACAGTAGCCAGAGTACCTATCAAAGCCAGCCAACAGAATAATTTAAAAAGATATTTCTCTTGTCCTATTTACTTTCTGCACTCTGTATTCATATGTGTTTGAACATCTCTTCACCATTTCTTCATCCAAAATCTTTTGAGACTATGACTTGTGTGGCTTATTCTTTCAGTCATTGCCCCATTTACACACTAGTGTCATACTCAAAACCACATAATGAACATCACTTTGAACCATCACACTCTTCTATTGAAGATTTTATTGTGATTATATTCTAACTTTAAAATAAAGGCACCTAAGAAATCTTAACACAACATGTGATAAAACATGCTAATAACAAATTTTTAGTCATAACTTGATACAAAGTACTTTGTAATTCCAAAAAGGAAAAAAAACATAAAAACAGTGAAAAGCACTTTTCATACACATGAACCTCAATTAAAAAGGTTAGTATGGCTATTTCTTCTTACCCGTTTTGTTGTCAAAAAACTTGATGTGTTTGTCTTCATGAGCTGTTATTGTAACAGGCAGGGTGGGATGGCTGACTATTCTGTTTATATGACTGGCTAAAGGAAAAGCTGAAAAAGAAAAAAAAAATGAATGCAGCAGTGGCTAATTATGATGAATAAATTGTACGGGTCTGCTGAAGCCTGATTTCAGTCAACAAGAGAGATACAAATCACGTTAATAGTCACAATAACAACAAACACATATCTCAAAAGGCATTACTATTTTGGCACCTTGTAATGGTTGTGTGCAATTAACATTTATTCATGCAATGCTCAGCAACTAAGAACAAAACTCCATTTCACACACAACCAGCATAAACAGCTTTTTGCTAAAACTACAGAACTGGTTATTAAGATTACAAGATAAATCAGCTGCTTGAGAATCAATTCCTCCTCATATTCTACACATTTTTTGCTTTTTATCCAATACATTTAATTTTTATAAAATCTGAATTTTTATTTGATTAATTTATTTCTTTTTTGGGCCAGGCCATGGAAGAAACAGCACTTAAATAAAACAATAAAGGAGAATAAGAGGAGGACATAAATTACAAAAAGAACTTGCATTTATATCTGCTCTGGCTCTTCTGTATGCTGTACTTCAACACCATCTTAATTATGCCTCTTAATGTACTTTGGTGTCCATATGCCACTGGAAGGAATGAAAATTATTTTGCTAAAACCCCTGCCTAGGATTGTGATCTCCGATATATGGACGGGTTTATCTGCACAATGTGTTACTGGATTTCTACTCCTACGTGTAATATTTTACATTTACTTACAATAAATGTAATCTTCCCAAGCCTGTATGCTGTTAAGGTCCCTCTGTAACAAATCAACGCACACTAGATTATCTGTCAATCCACCTATCTTGGTGTAATCTGCAAACATGTTGTTATTTATATCTTATGTTATTTAAATTGCTATGCAAATGATTTTTGTGTATTAAAAAAAGAGCAGGAGCTCCAGCGCTAATCTCTGAGGAGCACCATGTTTAGCATCATCTAATTCTGATACAGTTCCCCTCATCATCACCCTCTGCTTCCTGTGTTTGAGCCAGTTTTGCACCCACCTATATACTATGCCCTGAACTTCCACACTTATTTTGGTCTGATGCCCAACATCTCATGTGAGACCTTATCAAATGCCTTCTGAAAATGAAGATAAATAAATATCACATGCACATCTGACAATCTGCTTTTGTTACTTCCTCACAGAATTACAGCATAGTAGTAAAAATATGATCTCCCCAATTTGAGCCCAACTGGACAGTTCACTAATTTTTATTGTACTTGTGATGGTCAATCAGATCCACAGTAATTCAAGCCATTAATTTACCTATGATGCATCTACAATTTACTAGCCTGTACCTACTTGGTTCTGCCCATCATCCTTTCCAAATGGACATAACATTTGCTATTTTGCAGTCCTTAAAAATGTCCCCAGTATACAGTGACAACTGTTGAAAGATGCACATCAAGGGTGTATATATCTGCACTCAATAACCTCCTTAAGCACTCAAGGGTAGTGCTATCTGGTCCTGGTGATTAGTTAGATTTCAGCCGGTTTAATCCGAGCAGCACTTCTTCCTCTACAATTTCCTTTGACTCCTTCCGCCTTCCAAGGCTGAACCTACAGAAGGTGACTTGATCTGGAGTGGGCATGCGTGCAATGCTAGATAGGTGACAGGATATTAATATGCTAGACCAATGGCTCTCAAACTCAGCCAAGCGAACCTTCCGTGGCTGAAGGTTTTAGTTCTTTTCTAATTAAACAGACTGCCAGTTGCTATGTTTTGAAATCAAACATAAAACTAAGTTTAGTAAATTTTTACTAGAATGTTCCAAACATTTATGTAGGTTACATGGGGATAATTGGCTTTTTTTTAAAACTTAGTTTTGAAGATTTTCATCAGTCATAGCTTTCATTCTGCTTTTTCCAAGTATTCCAGTTATTTAATCCATTATTCACTAACGAATCTGTTAGTGGGTCTGACAGTGACACAGGTGCAGCCCATCAGCATTCAGTGTCATTTACATCGGTGTCAGCCCTGATTGCTACTATTTACATTGACAAACAAGGGAGAAGGCTGAGGGGGTAAGGGTGAAACCCATACTTGAGGATATTAGTGGAAATTAAAGGGAAGTGCATTTAAAACTCAAGGCAGAAAACTCTTCTTTAGATAAAGAGCTGCGGAAATCTGGAACAAACTTCAGAGAAATGGAGTTGAAGCAGAAACCCTGACAACCTTTAAGAAGAATCTGGATGAGATGTTAGGACAGCTTAGCTATTAGCTAAACAACATGCTGGATGGACTGCATGTCTTCTCTCATTTGTCAAATTTCTTATGTTCTTGTGTTTCTTATGAGGAGACCACACAAAAAAAGGGCAAACAACAAGACAAACATTTAAAGCAATAGCAAAAATATAAATATTTCTCAGTATCTTATGAAAAGCATTGTTGTGCTCCTCTGAATGCAGAATAAGATATATGAGAAAAATAATCAGCTAATAAAAATTATATCGATTCAAGCTAAAATGACTCACTGGAAAACAAACTGGTTGGAACAAAACTGAGTTTAAGGACTAAGGGCTGAGTTTAAGAACCACTGTGTTGGACCTTTATGTTGGACCTTGAGTAAGAGAACTTAATTTCTCTTGTTGGGAAGGAAAAGGCAGTTGGGAAAAATACTAGCTAAATACATTGGTCATGGTATATGGTTCTGGAACCATACTTCTCAATTAGGGTGGTCTTTCTTGTACTCTACAATTTTCCCCACACAAGAGGCCATTGAGGTATGAGAAGATTTGTAAAAAAAAAAAAAAAAAAAAAGATGGCTACATGCTGAGGAAGCTATATCTTTGCCTGTGGACAGGAGTGTCACCACAACATGATTCTGGTGTAGGTTCTTAACAACTAATGCAAGGGAAGGACAGATATTTTAGCAACAGTGGATTGTGTGCTCAAAAAGGTGCAGCACTAGTGACCCTGTAGTCCTATTGGGAGGTTTCAGCAATTCTGTGGAGATGCATGGAAGAGCATGACTTGGAGGAATGGTCTAGCTGGTTTGAATTTCAGTAATAATTTGTAGTTCAGCTTGGATCGCCCATTGCAAAAACCATTTTGAAACACAAAGCCAATCGCAGGCACACAAGAACATCTTGAAACGTAATGGTGACAAATTTAGGAAAATGCTGATGGGCAACAAGGGTGAGGGAAGTTATCAAGTTCAAGAAAGGCTTTTGGGTAGCTCTCCATTTCAGACTGTATTGCACTGCCAAACTAAAGAGAAGGCAGTTATGGCCAGGACCTAAGTGAAGGCCTGTGTGTATGAGAAATTTTAAGAGGCTATGGAAAATGATTTTTGCAAGGCCTGAATCAGATTCTACATAAAAATTACCATCTCAAAAAGGGTAAGGAAACACAAATCTTGACTGGTGATGTCAAGAGCACTTTGAGGAACTCCTACATTTAATGGATATACCATACATAGAAGGAACAGTGATGGAAACACCTGTTGGGACTGTGTATTCAATGTCGTAGTACTTGGATTTGTCACTGTGTGCGGCTTTAAAACTATTAAAAGAGTAAGCCGACAGCATTTAAGAAAATGTGCAAACCAAACTAACATTAAAACGTGCTCACCCCTGTGTGTCCCCATTTTCCTCCCTTGAACAAAAACAGACAGGCCAATTGGGCTGAATAACCTGGGAAACTGAATCAAGTCACTTGTGAATCATAATAATTGCACCTCAGGCTAACCCAAACCTTACACAAGTGTAGGGACGTAACAAACATTCATCCTCCAAAACATCACATGCAGTTAAATTTCTTCAAAACAAATTTGAACATTGCAGGTAGAATTAACCTGTGACATGCAAGGCTCTGTAGCAGTATTAATGTATATTCATAACTACAGATGGCACACCTTTAACGAATATTCCTAACTCAATCATTAATTGTTTAGAAAAATCAATCAACTTTCATTGTTTTAGGAATTGGGATTGACCACTACCAAGAATGAAATGAATGAGTTCATTTACCTGGATCTACCTGTGATGCCAAAACTACAATTGGCTGAGATGTTTCTATATCATACACAACTGATTTGCCATTATTAAAAGATGCCACCATTTGAGCAGGGTC
Source organism: Erpetoichthys calabaricus (assembly GCF_900747795.2). NCBI lineage: Eukaryota > Metazoa > Chordata > Cladistia > Polypteriformes > Polypteridae > Erpetoichthys > Erpetoichthys calabaricus. The sequence goes on along the minus strand of NC_041409.2, from coordinate 100,329,698 downwards.
ACATCCACTAAAATCAACAGATGTTGGAATGCCATGTTCTGTAAAACAGAAAGAATAAAAACTCAAATTAACATAACAAAATGTAAATATCCATTAAGCAGCGAGTATTACCAACCAACTCCCCCAAGAAATATACTGTATATCTGTTGGTACAGGAGATGACCCCACAGTTCCCATGAGATGGGGGCCTCTAGACTGGGCTCTTGGAATCTGACCACCACAAAAATAGTGAAAACAATAGTGAAGAAAGGGGTTTGGATTCCCATCAATACAACACAACTTATTTTTTTACAGCACTCTTCACCATGTACAGGTACAGAGAGCTGCGAACAATTACCAACAAAAACACAAGTATGGAATATAACAAGTACTAAATACAAGAAACTGAATAAAAATGAATAGAAACCAACAATGCCCGTTCATTAATTTAACTGATGAACTGTGGACTGTTGACAATGGTGGAGGTTAGAAGGGTAAAAGAGTCAAAAATAAAGACACAATCACATGAGCTTTACCGAGTACATACAGAGGTGCTAATAATGACGGTGTGATGCCTGTTTAAAAATTTCAGACATTTTCACATTAAAGCTAGTGTGGACTTATTTCAGCTTTTACATTTTTACTCCTTCATTAACTGTGTGCTGTGATGACTTTGTTGAGGTACATCCCTCTGTCAGTGGCCTTAGCAAATAAGATTGTACATCTTCTGCTAACAAAGTTTGGTGGCTCTCATCTCCATATGGGACTCTACTAAAAGGTGGAGAGACACAGCTGGAAATTTCCAGTTACCAAATCTTAACCTTCACATATGAAATCAGACCTTTAAGAGACACTCCCTTTATTACAGCATCATTCCTCTAGGTGAGCTCAAGACAAAGATTCATCTTTGCAGACTTCTTGCTCTCTCTCAGGACACAGACGGGAAAATCAACAGTCTGAGAACTCTGTCTCTGATGACATACTGATTGAATACTATTAGGGTCCTTCTCGGGTTGTGAAGCACAACTTTCAGGTTCTGTTGTGCTGCCCAGTTCTGCCTGCTTTCCTGAAAACTGCAGTTTGCCCTCTGTTCTGTCCCTCTCTAGAGTTAGAAATAGTGTTAAGAGTGCACGAATCCAGAGGAAGTCCAAAATGAATTCCTTTAAGCAACACGGAAGCCATGAGCTATAGTGTACATTTTTTTTTTAATCAAAGAGGCATTTGACTTTATTACCTCTAATATGCAACATATATTGAAAACTAACAATCCAAGTAAACACACAGTTCTATTAAATATACAAACCTTTGTCTGCATTATAAACGCTTCTGCAAGGTGACTTCTCTGAAGGATCCCATAACCGAATTGTTCCATCAGCTGAACATGACAGAAGCCTGTTTTTAATTCCACTAAATGCAAGGCCCCACACTGCATCCGTGTGACCAAGAAAAGTGCCAGCTAAAACATTAGGATCTGAAAAAGGAATATAAAGAGCCAAATACAGTAGGTCATTCTTGTAAACAGACATGGAAAGAAAACTAATTTCTTTATATCACACAAGCACACTTGAAGGATATAGATCTATACACTTCCAGTCAAAAGTTTTACAACTCCAACATTTTCCCATTGTGTGTGTGGATTTTTTCTTTTTAATCAGTTCCAAGTTCAGTGACTAACGTGTAATGGTAAACTACCTGAGCTAAAAAAAAAAAAAAAAAGGATTTCCAAAAACTGAAAAATCATGTAATTTTCAGTTGTAGAAGTCATCTTTTTTCAGGGAACAAGTAATGGGTTAAACAACTTATTACATTTCTGCAGCAACAGAAGTTCATTAAGCATTTAAAGGTGATGTAAACAATTCTACAATTGTCCCACCTTTTGTTGATTACTTACATTACAAACCAAACCCTCTATCTGTATAATAGCAGTGCTGTAACGAACACAGTTGTTAGTTTTAAAGTGGCCAACCTGTTAGTCACTAATAAATTAAAAGTCGACGGAAAACTGGAGGTCAGAGGCAAAGCCTAAGACGTTTACAGATGAACTGGCACTCCTACATCATGTGTGGCTATATGGTAACAGCACTACATTCATATAATATGTGTATAATGACTCATCTTAAAGGCTTGACTAGATGATCTCATTAGTACAAAAAAAAGAAGATAATTTAATAGCATTCATTACCAGTTTTGACTTTGGCTGTTAATTAAATAATTTGGTAAGGCTCCCACTTTATTTACCTTATCTTTCACTGTAGAAGGGGGTCTCAAGCCATTAGACTTTTATAAAGGCAACTGAAGCACACTTGTGTTAAGAAATGGAATAATACAATTTATTGATGAAAACAATGAGAAGCCAAGGAAAAACGAGACCTTTCATCAGCTAACTGAAAAGATGACAACAGGCAAGCTTGCATATTGTAATCTTTTCAGTTGGCCAAAAAAAGATGTCTTTTTGGTTAACCTCTCATTACATCCATTACAACACCTTAATATTATTGACAAACACAACAATTATAGAAACATAACCGCATATTATTATCTCTCTCTCTCTCTCTATATATATATATATTATATATATAGATGACAGGACACAAGCCAGACAAACTTGTAAAATAGAAGAGGCTGGCTGTTTAGGGTTTAAATTTATCTTGGTGTGGAAGAACACATTTAGGATACCAAGTCTTCAAGGATGGTGTCCAATGTTGTATGGAGTTGTTGCTCTGGGTCCACATGGCTCTGTCATGTCAGAGGAAACCTCTGCAAAGGTGTCAGCTTAACTCAGATTTACACCTTTGTTATCAGATGAAGTATAGGGCTGGCTGATCCAGTGTTAGTACAAGATGCAGTTAAGCCATTTTCTTAGGAGTTCAGATTCGAATTGAAGCTGGATTTCTACATCCCTGTTAAATTTGCTGTCCTAACAGGCCTGGTGTGCCACTAAACACCAACAGAAAGGCCAATACCCACTTTGTCTTACACTTTAAATAGTATCGCCCTCAACATGGAGGAGTAAAAAGGGGTTCCTGTGGAGATGTGAACTCTCTCTGTATTGCCCAGATTTATGAGAGAGTGTTGGAAGCAACCAGGAAGAGTCGGACAAACAAATGACAAAGACTGCCAGAGAAAGCTGGTGTGTGGATGAAAGTAAGCAGTTTTGGAAGGATTACAATTGTAATTTGGTTTGGAGGATTCTTCATGTGCTAAAGTGGCCCATGATAATGGAAAAGAAGTTCAATGGGAATTGGAGGATGGAAGTGCAATGCTGAAGGTCAGTTGTGTCAAATCCGGTACTTGCTTTCAGGGAAAGAAACTATGTACGTACATACGTATGAATATACACATATATGGCAGCTCTCACTTTCAGTATCCAATCTTCACAGTCATAAAAAGTGTTTGGCTTTTGCTACTTTGCCATGCCCTGCAACATATACTCTACCAATGTTGTGAGCTGCAGTATTTGATAGATAAACTTGTTTTTAACACTCAGCTGCAGATGAAAGACATGTTTAACCCCCCCCCCCCCCCCCAGCACTCTCCTGTAAGTTACTCTTCATGTTAAGTGGTTTGTTGTACAGACTTGTATCACTGAGGAAGTCCTGGGGCACCCTATTTAATCTTTTGAGGCAAGAAGTGTAATTTTAGTGTTGGAAGTGGGAGTGAGCCATTGAGGAAGATGTAGAATAATTGCAGTCTTTTTAAATGGTTCTATTTTTATCAGTTGATTCATAAATCAGAATCTGTTATTTGCAAAACACTTTGCTATTTTGAGCCGCGTCAACACAGCAGTAAATGGGGAAGCACACAACAGACTTCCTCTTATGTTGGAAGCTGTACTCAGATTAGTGTGCTGGTATGCTAGTGAGGCAGCTAAAAAGATTATTGCAAACACTGAAAAGGCTTTTAAAATACAGATTTTAAAAACAATAAAAATGACAAAAGGAAAAAAAAACATAGTGCAGAGTTATTTTCAGTTGTCAGTGATGAGAAAAGAAACCAGAACACTAAACAATGACCTTAAAAGCTGAATTAAGCAATTAATTTCAAAACGTTGGGACAATGAATTACTTACCTTAAGCTAGTTTTTCACATTATGCAATTTTCTGTTGTGGGACATGTCAGACTTGCTAAACACAGTCGCTGATCTTGTCACTGCACCATGTCATATTACACAACAGAAAATTGCTGGGCATTTCTACTTTACTGATCAGGTCACAACTTTTCAGCACAGCTGTGCTCCCCGTTTTTCAAGTAGCCAATAGGGTGCTGCTTGACAGAGCCTTTGTTGTATGAAGAGTTAACAGCTTTGGCAAGTTCAGCAGCAATCTCTGATCTTTTATTATCTCTTTTTCCATTTTTCCAAGGAACTTAAATCCCAAGATGTCAGACCAACAAGCCTCTCTCTTCTGTTCGTGAGGTCCAGTGCCCCCTGTGCTACTTGATGGAGCTAGTACCATACTGGAACAGTGCAAATGGTTAGCAGCTGTGGTGAGTTGAGTCACAGTCTTGACCCTAACTTTACTAACATGATTTGCCTTCTACCCTTCATTCTGCAAGGACTATAAATGAAGCCCACTATACATACCATACGTATCGTAAGGATCCACATTAGAACTTGGTACGTTCCACCATTGTATAGTTGAATCAATACTGCCACTAAAACACTGCTCTCCATTAGAGCTAATGGCTAATGACAATACGGGCCCACTGAAAAGAGAGAAAGCAAGGAAAACAAACTATAAAGTAGCCATCTATATTTCAAATTCTTTTTATTAATAGGATTTATATAAACATTAACAATTTCAAGTGGGGCAAAGTGTTTTGTTAGTGGCAACATAAAGATTCTAATATTGTTTCAGTTACGACATTTCGATTACATTTTTTGGTCAAGTACTTTTATTTCATACAATTGAGTACTTACATGTGGGCTCGGAACGTGTATATTGGCTCCACATCTAAAGAGGCACTCCTAAAACAATAAAGGCAGACAAATTAAAGACAAAAAAAGATACTGAATATTTCATATTGCAGCTAACCAAGAGTACAGTTGACATTGCACATAAACAGTCTAGCACCAAACTTTGTGAATCGAGTTTAAATCAAAGTAGAGGATGTAGCATATACCACAGCCATTAAACGTTTACCTGATTGGCTCACTCAGCTGTTAATTCTAAATTAATGTTCATCCTGCTTTGAAAACAGCCATACAGCAAATGAAAGCAGCGCAACCCTAGGAAGTTAAAATCACCGTATGAACCAGAGCAAGACGTTTTGTCCTTATCCAGCTACTATTGAAGTCGTTTTGGCTGGCTGGCTGGCTGGATAGATGGATACATGGATAGATGGATAGATGGATACATGGATGGATAGATGGATTAGATAGAGTGCATCCGGAAAGTATTCACTTCGCATCACTTTTTCCACATTTTGTTATGTTACAGCCTTATTCCAAAATGGATTAAATTCATTTTTTTCCTCAGAATTCTACACACAACACCCCATAATGACAATGTGAAAAAAGTTTACTTGAGGTTTTTACAAATTTATTAAAAATAAAAAAATTGAGAAAGCACATGTACATAAGTATTCACAGCCTTTGCCATGAAGCTCAGAATTGAGCTCAGGTGCATCCTGTTTCCCCTGATCATCCTTGAGATGTTTCTGCAGCTTCATTGGAGTCCACCTGTGGTAAATTCAGTTGACTTGACACGATTTGGAAAGGCACACACCTGTCTATATAAGGTCCCACAGCTGACAGTTCATGTCAGAGCACAAACCAAGCATGAAGTCAAAGGAATTGTCTGTAGACCTCCGAGACAGGATTGTCTCGAGGCACAAATCTGGGGAAGGTTACAGAAAATTTTCTGCTGCTTTGAAGGTCCCAATGAGCACAGTGGCCTCCATCATCCGTAAGTGGAAGAAGTTCGAAACCACCAGGACTCTTCCTAGAGCTGGCCGGCCATCTAAACTGAGCGATCGGTGGAGAAGGGCCTTAGTCAGGGAGGTGACCAAGAACCCGATGGTCACTCTGTCAGAGCTCCAGAGGTCCTCTGTGGAGAGAGGAGAACCTTTCAGAAGGACAACCATCTCTGCAGCAATCCACCAATCAGGCCTGTATGGTAGAGTGGCCAGACGGAAGCCACTCCTTAGTAAAAGGCACATGGCAGCCTACCTGGAGTTTGCCAAAAGGCACCTGAAGGACTCTCAGACCATGAGAAAGAAAATTCTCTGGTCTGATGAGACAAAGATTGAACTCTTTGGTGTGAATGCCAGGCGTCACGTTTGGAGGAAACCTGGCACCGCTCATCACCAGGCCAATACCATCCCTACAGTGAAGCATGGTGGTGGCAGCATCATGCTGTGGGGAACTAGGAGACTAGTCAGGATAAAGGGAAAGATGACTGCAGCAATGTACAGAGACATCCTGGATGAAAACCTGCTCCAAAGCGCTCTTGACCTCAGACTGGGGCGACGGTTCATCTTTCAGCAGGACAACGACCCTAAACACACAGCCAAGATATCAAAGGAGTGGCTTCAGGACAACTCTGTGAATGTCCTTGAGTGGCCCAGCCAGAGCCCAGTCTTGAATCCGATTGAACATCTCTGGAGAGATCTTAAAATAGCTGTGCACCCACGCTTCCCATCCAACCTGATGAAGCTTGAGAGGTGCTGCAAAGAGGAATGGGCGAAACTGGCCAAGGATAGGTGTGCCAAGCTTGTGGCATCATATTCAACAAGACTTGAGGCTGGAATTGCTGCCAAAGGTGCATCGACAAAGTATTGAGCAAAGGCTGTGAATACTTATGGACATGGGATTTCTCAGTTTGTTTATTTTTAATAAATTTGCAAAAACCTCAAGAAAACGTTTTTCACGTTGTCATTATGGGGTGTTGTGTGTAGAATTCTGAGGAAAAAAATGAATTTAATCCATTTTGGAATAAGGCTGTAACATAACAAAATGTGGAAAAAGTGATGCGCTGTGAATACTTTCCAGATGCACTGTAGAGAGAGTGATAGAGAGATAGATAGAAACTTTATTAATCCCCAAGGGGAAATTCACAAAAGTCATCAATAATAGAAGAAAAAAAAAGGGCAGTTCTCAGTGTATATTTGGGTAGTTCATTTTTAAGTCAGAACTGCTCTGAAACTTATATAGTGCATACAAAAACTTTTGGTGAACAAAAAGAAAGGTTTTATGTCAACATCTATCTCTTGAAGTGTATATATTTAATGCATAAACTGTTGATCAGCACAAGAAGCGCTTTTGGGACAGTCTGGGCCGTTAACGGACTGCAGAGAGTGAGAGAATCCTCTTTGAAACATTCCTAGTGAAAGGAAACTTCTGTGGGTTTTGAATCTGCAATTTAGAGATTGGATTTTTAGCTGACAAGACAGCCAAAGTGATATCCTGAAAGAACAAGCAGTTTCTTTTGATATTAGGCTTTTTTTTGCCTTATGCATGCTAACAAATAACTGTTAGATAAACAAACATGGGACTTAAGGATCTGACACATCCTTGTTAAAGACAATTTAAACTTAAACGATCAGAAATTAATCCCAATTTTCCACACTGAAGCAGTGAACCCACCAACTGCTGCACTTGACCAATACAATGATGGCAGGGTTTTAGTTTCTTCATGTCTGCTAATGGATTTCTGACAAACACCATCCTGAAGCTGCATGTTGATAGCACATATTAAGTTTAGCCTTCTTTATATTAAAAATCCAAGAGAATCATTAAAATTAGATAATTTATTTTAGAGAAATGTGCACATAGTGTTACATGGGAACTGCAATGACCTAAACCTGTTCTGGGCTGGTCACAAGAAAGAATACTAAATGTGACATCACAGTATATCACTTATATAAAACATTAGCAATTTGATTTACTATTATCACCACTGTTCTGATTTTTTACTTTATGCTCTTTCTTCCATTGGCTTATTGACATTTTTTTTTTTTAAACAAAGTTCCCAATGTCCATTGTTATGTGCCTACATACTATGGCATTACAGACTTGACATTTTAAAGTTTTGCTGGCAACAGTCAGCCCCAGCTGCAGAAAGTATTCGCCCTTCATCTGTTGTCTATTACACTCATTAGGCACGGACACAAACAAATGAATAAATCAGCAGGCATTCTAAATAGGACCCCATAAAAATATCTGAATATCGGAAAGTCGTGTCTAAAGAGCATGTGGAAACAGAAAATTTGACCTCTATTTCTTGAATGAATAAAAACCTTTCATCCTGTGAAAAAGTGGAGATTTAAAAAAGGCAACCCACAAATATTCATATGGGGTGTCCCTTCCTACTCATCACATACAAAAAAACAAAAATTGGCGACTCAAAAGCCTGAATATATTTCTTTGTGGCAGTACTTTTATCACATTTGGTTTTAAGAGGCATACTGCCTGTCTAAATAATAATCAAATATGGTTCTCATGTAAACACTGACAAGGGCCTGGGCTGCAATTTTTTTTTTTTGGTTTTTTTTTTTTTTTTTTAATTTAAGCTCATTAATGCTGAAAAACATCACACTGAGGTACTGACGGTAGTAAAGGATTCAAAGTTCTGTGGAACAATGCTGGCTGAAACCAACCAGAGACCAAGAAATCAATATGACTTTACTGAAGACACATGTTCTGGGTGTAGGAAAACTGACATTTTAGGTGTGGTCCCAAGAACCTATGGGAGATAACATACTGAGAATTAAAATCGAGCCACCAGGCTTATCCTTGTTGTGGACTGTGCTGGAAAAATCACTTATTTAGAAAGCCTTGAACATGCCCATAGCTGTCACATTAAAATTGAGGATAAGCATCAACTTAGAAAGTACATTTTACTGAAGAATTACCTCAAGCCTGCAGGAGAAGACGTGGGGTTAACGAGAATATTTTATATACTGCCCTTTTAGTACTTATAATTTGATATATTATGTGCAAGTTGCAATAAATACTTCTGTTGTGATTTTGTGTCCTTTTAAAATTCTTAGCTCCTGTTTTGCATATTTTCTTCGCTTGTTTTTTGTTTTCTTTCTGTTATGGTGTATAAAATCTGTACATTTTGGTTTAATTTTCCATTATACTTTGTTCAAGACAAGACAACAGATGAACTACATTTAGGACAAATCAAGGCATATCCTCTTCCCTTACACCTCACTTTTTATAACAGTTGTTCATAGCATTGTGCTAAAATGGTTTTACAGCTTTGGAAAGATGGACATGGCGATGTTTTAGGCAACATCAAAACACTTTATTATCTGGGAAAAGATAGATTAAAGAGTTTGAGCAAAATTCATCAATCATATTGACAGCCACCAATCAGGTGCATGTGTTGTGAAGCCATGGCATGACATTTCATAATAAATATGCTTCATTTTGAAAGCAACGTCAGAAGAAAGTAAAGAAGAAGAAAAGAAGAGGAACGAACAAAGTCATCACTGGTCGTCAGAAAAACATCATGAACATCGATGCTAAATCAAACACCGCCCTGGGACATTCATCTTTGTCATCTGTAACTTTTTCGTAAGTTTTTTCTAAAGACTATATATATTCAGACTTTCCTATCAGTACCTATTTTCTATTATTCTTTGTTCCAGTGGTATTATTATTCTTGTAATAAATACCATGCTGCTTATAACTTTCTATGCTTTGTCTTCATGTCTAGAGTGATTGAAGTAATAAGTTAGATTTCTTTGAGCACCTAGAGCAGCCAGAGTTTTGCCATTACCTCTGTGCTGCGAGGTTTATTTTGGCGGAGAGTGAGAGCTCAACTCAATAGTAGGAACAGTATGTAAAGAAGGTATTCTTGGCTGATAAATGGCCCATAGTCGAGAGTGCTGAGTCGTTGTATGTTTAAATGTATTCTGGCAGACCAAAGTTATATTTAGGTCTGAGATATCATTAAAACATCGTATGTTGTACGTGTCGATAATAAGTAAGTCTCTTGAAGTGCTGAGTGACAGGCTGTGTTACTCCTAAAGCACTTGTGTGGTTTAAAGTGCTAGAGGTTAAGCAGCGTGTGTGTGTCATTCATGGGGCACTGCTGTAGTTAGGGTCTGTGTGTATGCGTATATCTATGTGTGTGTGTGTTCATCTTAAAGTGCAACAGTAGACCAACACGATAACAAACTCGACGAGAACACTTACCCTTGGGGGAAAACAGGTAAAGGGTAAGTAGAGGGAAATACTACGATAATACACTTCCCAATTAGGGGTTTGAATGGTGATCATTTAATTTGTTATTCTTTTATTGATTCTAAAATATTCTAAGTGTTAGTTTCATTTCACGTCTTGATGTTCCTTGTGCACTACCATTTTAGTTGGGTTTTGTGTACAGTTGCTACAAACCTGAGACACTTCCTAGATGTCCAAGATTGTGAATGCAATAAAAATCGCTCTTGTGCGGCTAGAAGAGGTTTAGGCATTGAGCTTCAATATATTTATTGTGGTTATTTTGACTTGTCTTGGTTGGCATACTGAGGGCTGTTCTCCTTAGTCACTACTTCATTTGTATTTTTCAACCTGATTTTTTTTATCACAGTCTTACAGCTCGTAAAAGATTCCATTGCTGCCTTTTCCTGAATCATTCAATAGGGTCTACTGACTACAGTGATCCCTCGCTATATCGCGCTTTGCCTTTCACGGCTTCACTCTATCGCGGATTTTATATGTAAGCATATTTAAATATATATCGCGGATTTTTTGCTGGTTCGCGGATTTCTGAGGACAATGGGTCTTTTAATTTCTGGTACATGCTTCCTCAGTTGGTTTGCCCAGTTGATTTCATACAAGGAACGCTATTGGCAGATGGCTGAGAAGCTACCCAACGTACTTTTCTCTCTCTCTTGCACTGACTTTCTCTGATCCTGACGTAGGGGGTGTGAGCAGGGGGGCTGTTCACACACCTAGACGATACGGACGCTAGTCTAAAAATGCTGAAAGATTATCTTCACATTGCTATCTTCTGTGCAGCTGCTTCCTGAAGCGACATGCTGCACGGTGCTTCGCATACTTAAAAGCTCGAAGGGCACGTATTGATTTTTGACTGTTTGTTTTTCTCTGGCTCTGTGTCTCTCTCTCTCTCTCTCTCTCTCTCTCTCTCTCTCTCTCTCCCTCCCTGCTCCTGACGGAGGGGGTGTGAGCTGCCGCCTTCAACAGCTTTGTACCGGCGGTGCTTCGCATACTTAAACGCCAAACAGACCTATTGATTTGTTTGCTTTCCTCTGTCTTTCTGGCAGACTCTGCTCCTGACGCACACTCCTTTGAAGAGGAAGATATGTTTGCATTCTTTTAATTGTGAGACAGAACTGTCATCTCTGTCTTGTCATGGAGCACAGTTTAAACTTTTGAAAAAGAGACAAATGTTTGTTTGCAGTGTTTGAATAACGTTCCTGTCTCTCTACAACCTCCTGTGTTTCTGCGCAAATCTGTGACCCAAGCATGACAATATAAAAATAACCATATAAACATATGGTTTCTACTTCACGGATTTTCTTATTTCGCGGGTGGCTCTGGAACGCAACCCCCGCGATGGAGGAGGGATTACTGTATATTAATATTTTTACAGACTATTTTTAATTCTAAACCAAAACATATCTAACATTACACTGTTTTGTGCATGACTCTCCACATTTGGATATGTGATGGATTACTAATGCCAAATATGTTCTTCCAGGGGTTAGGGTTAGATGATTTAGGAGTGATTAATTAGGAGAGAACTACAAAGAGATAAACATATTCAACCAGAAAAATCCATAATACTTAAAATACAAGGGAAACAAAGTAGAGAAATTTTTTAAAATTTCCATATCATATATAGACAAAATGTTAAAATACAAATATATACCATACCATATTTATTTGTTGAGCGCTTAAAAACACAGCATTACAACCGACCAAAGCGCTGTACAGTTAAAACAAAACTGTGTGCCCTATGATTGATGTACAGTATAATGCATGGGACCATTAAACACCTCTCAGTCTATTTAAACACTGTTAAAAAATTCAAAAAAAAACTTACTTTTTGGCAGGAACAGTTTTTTGTAAATTCCATAGTTTTAAAGTGTGGTCCTCCGATGCCGTAACCAGCACAGGCTCCACTGGGTGAAATACTAAGGCCCTAACTCCATCAAAGTGACTACGTAGTGTGTACTTGGGATTCCAGGTTTTTCTAAATGCATCCTTATTAGCTGGCAACTGAAAAGCAAAATGTGAACAGAAAGATTAAAAAAGGCACAGATCAATGTAATTAATCAAATAACAACTGTATTAAGAATCTCCCCCACCTTCCAGGGTCACAATGGTATAAATGGACAGATGGATATTAAAGTCTACAAGGTGTGGACTGCCATGTAGAACTATTTCCTCAGGACCAAAAAAAAAAAAAAAAAAAAAAAAAAAAAAAAAAAAAAAGGAGTAAACAGTTGGGAGTGAACCAGTTTAAACAATGGACAACTAACATATGCTTTTTAGTAACTTCCATATTAAAAAACAAAAAACTGCAATAGTGATATGAAGTTTGTAATCAAGAACGTGAACACTTCTTTACTTTGCTTTTCACTCATTGTCTGGACACCTGTGCATCTGCAGCTTTTCCCTTTCATGACTTCCTTATAAAGAAGGGTTGAGGACTCACATATAAATTAACTTCATTCATCTCTACCACAGCCCTGTAAAACATTCAGAAATATCAAACTTTGTACCAAACTAAATGTGAATTTAAAAAACAAATTCAAAACTGTAAAAATGTGTTTCCAGAATAAGTGATTTAGAAAATGGATTTATATATAAGGAGAAAAAACTGGTTATGCCACTTATGGAGCAACGCTGCCCGTTGCAAAAGTCCAGTCTCTTTAATGTACCTCTCCTGGAGTGAGATTTTTAGGTTTCCTTGTTGAGAACTCCCACCAGAGTTCACATTCCCACTGCACACCGGCAGGATGCCTGCCTGTATAGCTCCACTCTATTGGTTGTGGTTTCACTTCATGCTCAGCCCTCATTCTTCTTTTAAAAAGATAACCTGTCTGCTGGGGCACACGGTGACCTTAATTGACCATAACTGACAAAATTGCCCCACAGAGTTGAATACATTATTGTAGTGAGACTCAAGGGCTGAAATAAATGCAATGTAGTGTAAGCCCCCATAAAGATCCACAACATTAAAGATGTCTCATTCCAGACTTTAAATGTGGTGGCCACTTCATTAAATGAACCTACTTGTTAACACAAATAGTCTACTCCTATAAATGGCCAGTTACAGTGGCATGCAAAAGTCTGGGCACCATTGTTTAAAATATCTTTTACAATGAATAGTTAAGTAAGCAGAAGATGAACTGATCGCCAAAAGACCTTTAGTTAAAGATGACACCTTTAATATTTTTAAGAAAGATTACATTTGTATTTCCATCATTCAGAGGTACAATACACCAAAAAATGCAAAGGGTCTAGAGCAAAAGTTTTGGAACCCCACCATGGTCATTACTTGGTAAGACCTCCTTTGGCAAGTAACACAGCTTGTAAACAGTTTTTGTAGCCAGCTAAGAGTCTTTCAATTCTTACTTCTGATATTGTCCCTCATTTGTCCTTACAAAAGGCTTCTAATTTTGCAAGATTCTTGGGTAGTCTTGCTGCACTGCTCTTTTGAGATCTCTCCACAGACTTTCAATGATTGCCTTTCTAGCAATCCAATGAGCAGTTCTTTCAGAAAGTTTTCTTGGTCTTCCAGACCTCAGCTTGACCTCCACCATTCCTGTTAACTGCCATTTCTTAATAATGTTATCAAATGAGGAAACAGTGACTTGAAAACACTTTGCTATCTTCTTGAAGCCTTCTCCTGCTTAGTCAGCACCAATTCTATGATTTTTCAGAGTGCTGGGCAGCTACTTTGAGGAGCCCAAGGCTGGTAATTGTTGGGACAAGGTTTGAGGAGTCAGAAGATTTGCACAGCTTTGCAATTTGCATCACCTGGGGTTTCCTAATGATGACCGTGAATAAACAATAGCCCTGACGAGCTAATGAAGGTCTGAGACCACCTTAGGAAGGGTTATCTGAGAACTCAAATGTCTTGGGGTGCCCAAACGTTTGCATTGTGCTACTTTTCTTTTTTTTTTACTGTACAAAACAAAAACAGTACACCAATCTTATATAAAATGCTGAAAAGAAACATGTCATCTTAAACTTGATACTTTTTGGTGAGCAGGTCATCTTCTGCTCACTTAAGTATTCACAGTAACAGACACTTTAACCAAGAGTGTCCAAACTCTTGAATGCCAGTGTATGTGGCTGAATGTCTATAAACCATGTTCAACTAAATATTAAGCAGAAAAAGGTTTATGTGCATTGGTGGAAGTAGAGCGTTTTTTCTTTTTTCAATAAACTAGTATAAATTCTTTTTGTTAAAAAGGTAACTTTTTTTAATTTTATTGTAATCATTCTATACAAATAGATCAATTTTTACAAAAAACTGGACTGAAAACACATCAACCCCTACCCCTGAGAAAGACAGCATGGCCAACGGAGTAAAACTTAAAGCTAGTAAAAATAAGTAAATTGATGAGTTTAATAAGCAGATAAAGATAAATGGAGAAGAAAAAGAAATGGGAAGAGAATCTGCTTCCTCGGAGCTTTAAGAGCTTAATCTAAAATGTTACTGATTAGATCCTGCCAGGTTTTGAAAAAGTTCTGCACAGATCCTCTAAGTGAAAATTTGATTTTATCCAATTTCATATAGTATAAAACATCAGTTACCTACTGACTTAAAAGAGGAGAGTTAGGATTCTTCCAGTTTAGCAAAATAAGTCTGCATGCCAATAGTGTAGTAAAGGCAATCACAATTTGTTTGTCCTTCTCAACTTTAAGCCCATCGGGAAGTACACCAAACACAGCGGTCAATAGGTTAGGAGGGATTGGGACATCAAGGCTGTCTGAAAGGCACTTAAAATTTTTTGTCCATAATGTTAATTTGGTGCAGGCCCAAAAACATGTGACCCAGTGAGGCTGGAGCTCGATTGCAGCATTCGCAGGTTGTCTCTCGCCCTGGAAACATTTTGGACAATTTTAAACGAGACAGATGTGATCAATATATAATTTTGAGTTGAATAATTGTGTGCTTTGCGCATATGGAGCTCGAGTGAATTCTCTGCGTTGCTACCTTCCACTCCTTTTCTGATGCATTGAGTCAGAGATCCTTTTCCCACTGTGCTTGGATCCCTGAAAGGGAGGGACTGCAAAATGATTTTATATATTGCAGTGATGCTGTCTGAGTCTTCGAAACTGAGCAGTATTTTTTCCAGCATAAAGGGAGATGGGAGGTGAGGAAAATTGGGCAGGTTCTGTTTAACAAATTTTCTAATTTGAAGATAGTGAAGGAAATGTGTTGCGGAAAAGTTAAATTTGGAATGTAATTGTTCATAGGATGCAAAGATGATGTCTATATAAAGATCTCTAAGTAATTTACTCCCAAATGTTTTCTAGATATTGAAAACTGCATATGTTTGCGAGGGTTCAAAAAGGTGGTTCTCGTGCAGAGGTGCCACAGATAAAATATTCTCTATCTTAAAATGCTTCCTACAATGGTTCCATATTCTGAGTGAGGCACAATTGGATTGTTAGTATATTGGCGATAACCTGCATTAATAGGGGCACAGAGCAGGGAATATAAAGTAGTACTACAGGATTTTATTTCTATTGTGGACCAAGCCTGTGTATGTTCATCTATTTATGTCCATGACCAGGTTTTTCTAGCTTGTATGTTTGCTGCCCAGTAATAAAACTGAAAGTTAGGTAGAGCCATGCCACCTTCTGCCTTAGGTCTTTGTAGGGTCGCTCTTTGGATATGTGGATGTTTTAAGTTCCAAATAAATGAGGTTATGGTTGAATCTAATTGCTTAAAAAATGATTTATTGATGTATATTGGAATGTTTCAAAATAAAAAGAAGCTTAGGGAGGATATTCATATTAACAACGTTAATTCTTCCAGCTAGAGTGAGATGAAGGGTTGACCATCTACGGAAGTCTTGCTTAATTTCTTCCATACAGACGGCAAAATTTTGTTGATAAAGAGCTGTGTGTTTACTTGTGATGTTTACCCCATGGTATTTAAACTGATCTGCAATGATAAAAGGGAAGGTGTCCAATCTAATATTGTGTGCTTGAGAATTCACTGGAAACAGCACACTTTTATTCAAATTAATTCTGAGACCAGAAATCTTTTGAAATTCTGTAAGTGGTGTTAGGACTGCAGGCACAGTATTTTGTGGGTCTGATATATACAGTACCATATCATCTGCATATAGAGAAATTTTCTGTTCAAGTCCTTCTCGGATAATCCCCTTTATCTGATGAGCATTTCGGCAGTGAACTGCCAGTGGTTCAATGGCGATTGCAAATAGCAGTGGTGACAAGGGGCATCCTTGTCTGGTACCACATTCTAGCTTAAAGTAATCAGAGCAAATGTTGTTAATACAAACTGAAGCTTCTGGACTGGTATACAGTAATTTGATCCATGCACAGATGTTTGGGCCAAACCCAAATTTCTTTAATGTAGTGAAAAGGTAGTTCCATTCAATCAAATCAAATGCTTTTTCTGCATCCATCGATATCATCATCTCTGGGGTGTTTGACTTTGCAGGTGAATATATTACATTAAACAGGCGTCGAAGATTGGAAGCTAAGTGTCGGCCTTTAATAAATCCAATTTCATCTTGTGATATTACCGAAGGCAGCACTTTCTCCATTCTTCTAGCTAGGACTTTGGAGAGTATCTTAACATTATTCAGAAGTGAAACTGGTCTATATGATGCACATTGTAATAAGTCCTTATTTTGTTTAGGAAAGACTGTGATTAATACTTGGCGAAAAGTTTGAGGTAGAATTTGATTGTCTCTAGCTTCTGTAAATGTTGCCAAGAGGGGAACTAACTGAGTGGAGATTTTCTTATAAAATTCGACAGGGTAGCCATCAGGGCCTGATGCTTCCCCACTCTGAAGTGACTTTATAGCATCTAGTAATTCTGATAGTGCCAAAGGCTTATCCAATTCCTCTGCACTAAGAGTATCTATTTGTGGTATCTGTAATGCATCCAGAAATGTATTAGAGTGTGTGTTGTCTTCTTTAAACTCAGTAGAATATAAGGACTTACTGTATAGTAGTCTCTAAATGTGTGCATTATATTTTTATGGTCAATGATTTTGTCCCTGTTCGTGTTGGTGATTGCTGGGATTGCATTGTGAGCTTCTTGCTTGTGGATTTGTTGAGCTAAGAGCTTATTAGCTTTCTCTCCGTGTTCATAGTAATGATGTCTTGATTTAAAAATGAGTTGTTCAGTTGTTACTTGTTAAGAGGTTGAGCTCTGAATGCAGAGCCTGCCTTTTCCTATGAAGAGCCTCACTTGGACACCTGGCATGTTCTTGATCTATTCTAGTAATTTTGCTGGTTAGCTCCGATACCTTCTTGGTTTCTAATTTATTTCTGTGGGAAAGATATGAAATAATCTGTCCTCTTAAGAAGGCCTTCAGAGTTTCCCAGAGTGTTCCTGCAGAGACCTCCGAGAATGCATTTGTCTCTAGAAAGAAACCGATTTGTTTTGATGTAAATTCTGTACAGTTCTCGTCTGCTAACAGAAGTTGGTTAAGACGCCATCTGTGACATAAGTATGTGGGGCATAACGATTTTAGCTCCAAGATCAGAGAGGCACGGTCAGAAATAACAATAGCGTCGTACTTGCAAGATTTAATCGCAGGCAAGAAATTATTATCTATAAAGAAATAATCAATTCTTGAGTAGCAATGATGCATTGGTGAGTAGAAGGAATAACTTCTTGAGTTTGGGTTTAGAAACCTCCAGGGGTCTGATAAGTTGTGGTCAGTTAAAAACTGTGTAATTGTCTTTGCAGTGTTAGATGTCATCACCCCTGTGACAGGAGACCTATCAAAGAGTGGATTTAAAACACAATTCAAGTCCACAGCCATTATAATTTTATGAGTGTTCCCACTGGGAATGGATGCAAATACATTTTACATGAATTCCCTATCATCGACATTGGGTGCATAAACATTTATCAAAATCACTTTACGGTTAAATAAATTGCCCATGACAATCACATATCTCCCTTCAGGATCAGATACTACATCTGATACCACAAATGAGACTGCTCTATATATGAGAATTCCCACACCTCTTAATTAAAATTGTGTTCATTTGTCTCAATGTATATTGTCATTAATGAGGAGAAAGCAAAGTTTGATACGACTCAATTCCAAATTTCAGAGAAATTAGTGCTGGGTGATGTTGACATATTTACCAGATATACCACGTTATCACAATTTTGCCGATACTTAAATTTACATTAAGACAATAATACTGTGCCGCCACAGTACCACGCCAAAGACATTTCACATCATATCACAAAACTTAACCAGACAAGTATCAGATTTCCAGGAATGAAACTTGCTTTTATTTACGCTATATATTATGGATAGTTTTTTTTAAAACAATCTTAATATCTGTAGTCACTATAATAAAAGCATTCACTAAATGACATCATAATTAACACACAAAAACAGAATTCAAAAAGACTACTCACTCAAACAGACAAAACTGAATAGAAGAAATGCATTGGTGCTCATAAAGTTGTGTTCTAGTGCTAACACGGTACAATATTCCGAGCAGTGTCGCAGTTTCTGGACCAGAAACACAAGTCTGCCTACACTGTCAGGCTTAAGTGAAGCTGTATGGCAAGTACCAAAGATCGCACCTGTGCTAAATACCCCTACTGATGGGACACCAGCTGCAGAGCTATATTGGTGTGTTTGCTAGGTGGCACAGTCTCAGTAGATTGGCTTCATTGGTTTTCATTGTGGAGGATCGCACTCACTCTTACTATACACATTAATCATCTGCTGACAGTTTTGCTACTCTTTCTCAAATGGATATCTGCCGTGAAGACCACTTCTTGAATTCGTTAGAGGTTTCTTTAAAAAAAAAGCTTCCCAGAGTGGTGGTGTTCAACTTTCAGAAGCCACGGCAAGCACATTTGATGTTCCTTCTGCAAAATCTCCTTGATGTGTGTTTGGTTCATCATATGCAAAGGATCCATGATGAGAAAGGATTGTTATATGCTAATCTATTACATTGTTTTTGATTAGGTAAAATACAGTAACAAGGGTTAAACAGTCAAATCTAACAGACCAATTTAACAAGCAAGTATTACGGAAAGTGGAGTGTATTCTATCAGACAAGACTCATCCACTACACTCTCAGTTCCGGTTGTTGCCGTCAGGTCACAGGTTCAAAATACAAAGGTTAAAAAGCAACCGGTTCAAATACTTTTTAATTCCAACTGTTCTTAATCTTGTAAATAAGTTCAATTTTAGTAAATATCCTCAGGCTTAAAATCAGAGGATGAACACTTAGCATTTACATTACTCAGTAGTCAAGTCTAAATGTTGGTCTAAATATTGAATTTAATATGTCTGATTTACTATTTCACCATAAGTATTCCGTGTACAGCTATATTGTATTTATTTGTACTAAGTTTAGGTTTTAATGGCTGTGTTTGTTGTGGTTTTTTGTTATTTTGTGGTCTCTTCTGTAAAAGTGGCTGGCAAACCAAATTTTTCTTTTGGGACAATAAAAAATGTAATTGTCATAACTTATATAGGTTGGTTTTGAATCAGGTATCTATGAATGACAGAATATGCAGTGCTTTGATCAAGTTTTTGAATCCCTCTTTTTCTACCATATAAATGGAAATGACATACTTAGCAATATGCTCTGTAAAATTGTGCTTTCCTATCCTGCAATTCTTTTTTTGTTAACAAAGATATCCAATGATTAAGAATGCCATAATAAAACTACATATGGCAGCATAATATGCATGCATTAAACATGGCATTGTGTGTGCACATGTATTTGTACAGTTGAAGTCAGAAGTGTCCATACACTTAGGGTGAATTCTTTTAAACACGGTGTATAAGCCCTCCACAGATTTTATACTAACGTACTATAAATTTGGCACGTCATTCAAGACATCGATTTTGTTCTGGGCAAAAGAAGTTATTTCCCACAATGTTCACAGACCTCAGAATATTTCACTTTTTATTCACCATATCACAATTCCAGTGGGTCACAAAATTCCATATACGCTGTTACTATTTGATAGCATTGCCTTTAATTTGTTTAACTGGAGCCAAATGTTTTGGGTCACCTTCCACAAGCTTCTTACAATAAGTTGTTGGAAATTTGGCCCATTCTTCCAGACAGAACTGGTGTATCTGGGACAGTTTTGCAGGCTGCTTTGCTCACACATGCATTTTCAGTTCTGCCCACAGATTTTCAATCAGGGCTTTGTGATGGCCACTCCAAAACCTTGACTTTGTTGTCCTTAAGGCATTTTGTTACAACTTAGGAGGTATACTTGGGGTCCGTATCTATTTGCAAATGAGTTGCAACTTCCTTACTGAGCTCTTGAGATGTTGGTACAGTATATCTATGTTATTTTCCTTCCTCATGATGTCATCTATTTTGTGACATGCACCAGTCCCTCCTGCAGCAAAGCACCCCCACAACATGACGCTCTTTGGCTTGCAGGCCTCACTCTTTTTCCTCTACACAGGTTTTATATTATATATTATATATATATATATATATATATATATATATAGATATAGATATAGATGGCCTAAAGATGGTCAATATGGCCAAATGGTTTGATCTTGGATTCATCAGACCAGAGGACAAAGCTCTTTGTCCCCATGTGCCACTGCAAACTGAAGTGTGCCTTTTTTAGGGCAGCTTTGGAACAGTGGCTTCCTCCTTGCTGAGCAGCCTTTCAGGTTATGTCGATGTCAGACTTGTTTTACTGTGGATATCGATACTTGTCTACTTGTGCCCTCCAGCGTCTTCACAAG
The DNA here is from genome assembly GCF_900747795.2 of Erpetoichthys calabaricus. Lineage (NCBI taxonomy): Eukaryota > Metazoa > Chordata > Cladistia > Polypteriformes > Polypteridae > Erpetoichthys > Erpetoichthys calabaricus. Next base: position 100,308,812 of record NC_041409.2, on the reverse strand, counting down.
GTCCTTTGCGGTTGTTGGAACTGATTTGCACTTTTCATGCCAAAGTCCGTTCATCTATAGGAAACACAATGTGCTGGAACGTCAGCACAGAGTTAGTCATGTAACCGATCATCCTGACGTAGCAGGATAGGCAACTGCAGCGCCACGTTTGACTGGAAGTCTTGTGATGTGCAACTAGCAAACTTGGGCTGAGATATAAAAACCAGTGGTTACATTGTCAAAATATAATATAAGCATTCTTAGTATTTGACTGTGTTATTACAGTCCTGTATACATTGGTCATTTTGAAAGCACATAATGATCTGAGTTCTTCACTACACAGTCCCTGCATGGAAAATGCCACTGATGCGGACATACTAAGTGCAGACGAAGGTCTACATCATATGTATTTCTGGTAGTTTCTGTAAGATCATTTTATAAATGATGTGAAAACTCCTGTGTGCAGATAGTTTGCATTTCCCAATAAAAAAAAACATAGTACTGTAGACTTAATTAGATAAAGTCCAAGTATCCACTAAATATTTTTTATGTATATTTTAAGAATACAATTGTATGCGACTAACTGGCCATTTAGTTGAAATTACTTAATTGTAATAATTGCTACTTACATCATAGCTGTAGTCTGCATCATTCGTTACTGTAAGATCTGCCAAGTCTCCAAGGCCAAGGACGCTCTCCAGAACATCATCGGATCCCATAATGAACGACTTTCCTCCACCAGATGGGAACGTCAGTGGCTCTGCTAAAATATGACAAAAACAAAACACATTAATATAAAATACAGGCTTTTTAGCAGAGACACGTTAATAATCTAAAAAATGATGATAAAATCACAAGGATTTGACTTAACAGGTTTTCTGTACAAAGACAGATCAGAGGCCGAGCTGTTAAAAGTTCAATGACATAAAGCTTAAAGTTTTGACTCATTTTATTAAGAGACACAATAGCACTCAGCAACATTCAGAATAAAAAACATTCTAGGCGTACAGGGAAAGTGTTTGCTAGACAAAAGAAAAGTGTGAAGTGCATTACAGAGCTCAAAACAAAATGCTCCACTCAACTAAGCAACACCTGAAAGGTGAGGAGAAGACCAAGGTGTAAGAATGTCCACAGTACCAAGAATGAGAATGTGGGATTGTATTCGCTCACATGCAGTAAAATAAAATAAGCACATGAAGTAAAATGAATCACCTGATGCTAATGGGACACCATTATCTTCCTATAAACTAGTGCCATCACTTGCTAACAACTTATTTTAGGAACATATTTTACCTTTCACATTTCCATTGTCTCAACCTGCTTGTCCAGGTCAGGGTTTTGCAACAGTTTTCAAAACCATTTGCAGTCATCTGATAAGCCCTTATTTCTTTTTCACTACTGTAAGTCCTGGATCCAAAAAAAAGGCTTTAGACATCTTTAAATGCTGATCTCTCTAACCCAACAGGAAGAAAGTCTGTTAGGGGGTTATACAGTAGGTGCTTATTCATGTCACCTATACAGAGTACAGTGAAATCCTGACTTGGCCAGGTTAATCAACATGCAATAAATTACCAATGTCTGGTATCATGATTAGTGAGCATAACAACTATACCTCAAAACCTCTGTGTTCCTTACCTGAAATAAATGAACAAATGGTATGATAACAGTAGAGAACTGTAACTTGGCTGTTGGGCATTTAAAGTGCAGTTTATAGACATTACCATATACATTATGTTATATGTAACTATTTCATTTGGAAAACTGACTCACGCAAACCCTTAATGCCGAAATGCTGAATGCCAGAAAAGCAGCACTAAAGTAGCACACCACTTACATTCCGGAAAATGTAATCGACAGGAAATGATTAACCAATAGGAAGAGGTTCAGCCTGCTGGTCTTGATTGACAAATGACCAAACCATCATGGAAAGAGTCCTTCTGAAATAATCACGCTAGAATTGAAACGGCCATAAGGAAAAGTCCCATTGTTAAATGAAAATCGTCTTTTAAAAAAAAAAAAAAAAAGGCCATTTCGAAATAAAACCTGCAATAATTACATGTAAGGCGACTTCTTTACTGAACCGAAATAAAGTGACGAATTTGCATTGCATAATAATTTAAGTGACATTTATTGAATTATGTTTTTCCCACAATTTAATGACACAGGCCTTATATTTATCACTTTACCTTTTCATGTGATTATTTCATAATTGTCAATTTACTACAAGTTGTCACAAAAGGTATTTCACAGTGAAGCATTTGGCACAGATATGAATAAAAGTAGTACTGTTTAAATATGTTGCTATTAAATAAAAAAACTGAAAAACAACCACAGCAGTACCTTTACTTCGCTTTACCTAAACAAGGGCAGCATATCCACTTACCATCTGTATCTTTTCTTGTTACTTATTGGAGTAAGATAAACAAGCATACCACTAGTTCTGCCTGTCTGTGTCCACTGCACAGTAACGATGAGACTCACAGAAGCAACATCATTTAAAATATGCAAAATGGAACTTAAGGCAGTAAAGAAGAATTTCAGCACCGTGAATTATGTGTTACTCATTAATCCTGAAAGAGAAGCCTGTCTGAATCGAAACCTACTAATATGGAAGATGATTTTCATGTTACTGCTGACGGCAAACCTCAACACCAGGGCACTGCATCTGATGCCGAAACACAATGGCCGCTTTGTGAGCAAGATGTGGACTCTTACATCTCATTCTCTTCCTGTGTAGTTTGATCCCATCAAACCTTGCTCCCCTTCTGACATGAACTTGGTTTGAAGACCAACAGTTTAAAACCTGTCTGGCTCCAGACCAATACACCGCGTGGGTAGCTCTGCCTGTCTCACTGCTGACATCATATACTAATTAGTAAAGATACTGCACTTGGGTCTACTTAACGCACAAGTTTAATTTACTACCAATTACAGCTTCCAAAGACATGTAAATTGCCAAACCATTTAGCTGTTAACTGTATGAATTTGCTCATTACAGCATCAGCAGACAACAAGGGCCTTATCAGAGGCACAAAGCAACGACCAACCTAGAATAAGACAAGCGACTGCAAGCACAATCACCTTTGCCAAATTAAACCAACTGAGATAAACAAATTACTCCAAAAAAGCATACCTGATGAGATTTGGGATTTAACTGGAGTAACCCTACAAACAAACAAGGAGAACACAAACCCTACAGAGACAGCAACCATGCCAGCATCCCTGTGAAGCTGTAGCAGCACTGACCAATGAGCCACAGCCTGCCAGCTTTAAGACATGTTGTTCTTTTAGCGGCGACCTATTCAATTCAACAAGTTACAATCACAGGGGGAAAATAAGGCATAGGATCTGCTGCATGCCAACGTCTGTTTTTTGTATTTTTTTGGTTTTGGAAAACGTACCATTCATCAATATTTATCAATATTGCATCTTTTGAGAAAAAATAATCATAACTCTCAAATCTTGACATTGTCACTAACTTTAAATATCGCCAAAGGCAGACATGTATTCTGAATTTCTGAATGGGATTAGTAAAGTGTATCTAATCTAATGTATTTGATAAGTGGCTAAGCATAATTGTTTCAGATTTTGTACTGAAGTATACTGAAATGTGTGAATCCTATCACCAACCAGCTATGTGAAGAAACTCTTTATCCAGACCAAGCATGTCAGAATGGTAAACCAAGGCAATCCATATCTGAGGAAAAAGTTTCTTTTTTACTCTAATTTTGTCAAAAGAAATATTTCTTGAGGTCGGTAGTCTTCATACCATAAACTCAATAACAGGACTGGTTTCCAAATGGAGCCAAAGAGTATTCTGACCTGACCAGATCAGATCAGGAAATTGTTTGCACGTGGGGAGAGAAACCAACAAGTGAAGAACTTGCAAAAGAATGGCAGGCTTCACAAAAACACTGGCATGGAGTCTGCTTTGTAGCTATTTGAGCAGATCAGCAGTGGTCCCTGTGTGAATGTATCAGTTATGTACCCTTAGGCAAGGATGAATTAAAAGAGATCGATGGCTTATTCTACAAATGAAATAAATATTGAAAATGGTGGCATTACTTAGTGTCAAATTAGGAAATTAAAACCATTTGTACGACAATCTGCAGCATTCCAGTTCATGAACGAGATCCGTTCCTAAGACTCTAATTCGAATTTGTAGGTAAGTTGGAAGTAATACATACGGCTCTTATTTAGCAGTCAGTTAGATAAATGTCTGTCTTTGTATATATTTTACCTGTTTATGCATACACACACACACAACACAGCGTTAACAGCAACATGATTGAACTTAAAAAGTCCCCTTCCTCAAGCCAACAAACCAGCAAAGCGTCGGAATGTTTTCATGAGCGTCACAATGTATCGTAACGCATGTGCTTCTTTGTTACGCATTGCCGTGAGGGTACACTACAGTGTGTGTGACATAAATTTTGTCATCAGTCCTGGTGAGCAGACCCAACAACAACCACGGACGCCCAGAATTTTATAATTACAACGCCCTGTGTGCATCAACTGCATATGTACCAGACAAGAAAACACATGCTCATTGGAGGAACAGTTGTGTGAAATGTCGCTAGCCACAAATACACAATCCAAAATTAAGCAGACACAGCAATAGCCAAATATGCCTACCCTAAATTCATGACCGGAAATCACCCAGGTCCTGGACAAAGATGAGAATTTCTGCAGGCAGAAGTGGAAATATTTGCAAGATCGATATGTAAGGGCAAAGGAAAAACTTCAGGGAGATTCTGCAACTATGCAGTGTTGAGCATGAATGCTTAAACTATAGCTAGAGCAGGGTGCACATCATCTGTGCGCAACTGTGCCCACAGCTACCTGTGCTTGAGTATAAATGGGCCTTCTTCAAATTTTTAATACAATTGACTTTATGGCAGCCTGTAAGTATGAGTTGTCCGTAAGTCAGATACTATTAACTCAGAGACTGCCAGTATTTCGATGATGAGATTATCACAAGAATCAAACTGTGGTATGGAGAGACAGAACTTTATTACTTGCTCTCAAAACAACAGCTTGAAACATTTCTGCAACCCACTGCACAAAAAACAAATATACACTCTACTTGAATTAAGGCTTTAGCTACTACAGTATAATTAACTGCACACCTTAAATGTCTTGTAGATGCTAGCAAGGATGTGGCACAATGTGCCTTGACAATCACCATTGCACTCTGTCGATCAGTGTGCCATTATATAGACTTGCTTAGAAAACACCCAGGGAGATGCCGTCAAAAAGCAACAATTGGCAGTTCCCTCTGAAGACAGCAAATGAAGCCCAGCTGTTTATATGATTGTTAGAACAGATGATTCCTGCCTACTCCATGACAAGCTGCCCAAGAGGCATTACTCAGTCCTATTTTCTTTTTGGCCATCGTACTCCAGCTCGTTGTTGGGGACCCGAATGGCTACACCAGGCCAAGGGGTCGCCAACATAACACCTGGCTGCGGCAGATAGAGGGTCATTTCTGGAGGGTGGGACTGGACTGCATGTCTGCCTGGGGGGGTTGCCAACCGGGATCCCGAGTTGTTTCGTTGTGTAGTGGGTGCGGCAGCACACTGTACCAGTGCATGCTCCCCAACTTGACTTGACAGTTTGCACTGCCTGTGGATGCTTTATGATCCTACAGGAGGGAATGAATTTCTCCTCTGTGCATCAATTAAAGGTGTTTTGAGTTTAATCATACCTAGTGAATGATGATTTTTCCTGTCCTTGTAACCAGACACATTCTGTAAAAGCACTTATTTAGGTTTTAGCCTGTAATTGTTTCTTAAAGGTATCGCATTTACGGTTTATTTCAAAATATTTCCTTGCTCGCTACATTAAACACCTTGTGATGGTGTCTTATATGAAACTTGGATTTGCACTGGAAGCGTTAAGTTTCTGTCAAATGTGTTCTGGGACATACTAATATACAACATAACCGATTACTCAATGTTACATTTACAATCAAGCTCCATATGTAACCATAGTAGAAATTTTTCACCGATAGATGAGAGGCTTAAAGCGATCCACTGTTTCAAATGATGTCACTTTGGAATTTGGCTTTCAAAGAAGTAATTCATATTGTACAGGTCAAGCTTTAAGGAAGACAAATGTTAACCTGTACTGTGCATATGGTGAACTTTTACAGTATGTCTTCTTTGATTTAAAGGGTGGTTGCCAGAGACCAAAGTAAATTCAGTTAGAGAAGAAAGGCCCACATTCCCCTTTCATTACCAAAAAAAGGTTTAATCAGATGAACAGATTTCAGTTCTGGACATGTGTACCTTCCTCTGCTCTTGGACCTTCATGATCAGCCACTCTAGTTGCAGCGGATACAGACTGATTAAAGATTCCAGTAGATATGTGGGGCAGTTCGTCATCCCTCAGATCTGCTATCATGTCTTGCAGTTTTGTCTTGTTGACCCCTGTAAATTAAGGTCAATAGCAGAGGTATATTTAGATTCCTCCAGACCAGGAAATAAAAACTGGGGGCCATCGATATAGCATAAGGTAGTTTAAAAATAATAAATAAAAAAAAAGTGTCAAATTTGCTAAAAAAAAAAAAAAAAAATACAAAGGTCAAATAAGCAGAAATATACAAAACAAGTGTATTAAAAAATATGCATGTCTACAATTTTTAGTGTTATATGCATTTGTGCTCATGAGTTTACATACCCCTGAGAATTTGTAAAATATTAGGCTTTTTTTGGAAAACATAAGTGATCAGACAAAACCCCATGCTTCTATTGAAGAATCCTAATAAAAAGAAATGTGTTTTTCCTGCTCACTTCAGTTTTCTGATTTACATTAATGACACTGATTGTGAAATTTATAGATGACACTAACAATCGAAGGAATGGCAGACACTGAGGAGGCAGCAAAAAGAATTCAAAAAGACCTGGACAAGCTTCAGAAGTGGGTGAACACTTAGAAAATGGAGGTTCATTTGGAAAAGTGCTACACGTGGGCAAAAGGAACGTCAGTCATACATGCAAGACGGGAGACACTGAGCCTCAGGAAAACAACCACTGAAAAGGATTTTAGGGTTTATGTTGACGCATCATTTTAATTTACTAAAAAATGCACAGAAGCGATTAAAAAGGAAAATAAAATGTTACGATTATATCACAAAAACTATTGAATATAAGTCAATGAATGTTATGCTCAGACTACATAAATTACTAGTAAGACTGCATATGGAGCACTTTGTACAGTTCTGGTCACCATGTTACACGCAAGACATAGCAGCACTTGAAGCTTTGCAGAGGAGAGCAACCAGGTATGACCAGGACTCAAGGACATGTTCTACTCGGAGAATGCTCGGAGAATTAAACCTGTTTAGTTTGATTAGAGGAGACTGAGTGGGGTCCTCATCCGAGTCGATGAAGGCGACTCATGTACTCAAGGATATCAGTGAAAATTAAGGAAAAGTGCATTTAAGACTGAAGCCAGGGAGCACTTCTTGATGCAAAGAGTCGTGAAACTCTGGAACAAACTACTGAGATGGAGTTGAGGCAGAAACACTGATGATGGATGAGATATTAAGACAATTTAGCTATTGGCTAAACAACAGAGCTAGATGTAATAAATGGTCTACTCTCGATTGTTAAACTTCTAATGTTCTAGTGGCAAGGTGAAGCGGTTTGTCATGACAGAATTGTGTGTGTCCCTTAGTACAATGTTTCTCAACCACTGGGTTGCAGGTTGCCACTGGTGGGTTGTCGCAGAGATCAACAGTGTTGCAGAATAGGTTTCCCCATTTATAAGTAAGCTCATTTTACCAACCCCTTACCCATTATACCAATTGCACTCATTTCACCAAGATGGCTATTAAGGGTAAGTATCCATACCCTGTGCTTTGATTTTACATAGTGTCTGTATAAATAGTCAATGAGTTTGGGAAAAGCAAATAACTGTCAAAAGTTTTTCTGCAAGAAAATGTACTTCAACTTTATAAATCAGTAAAAGGATATAAAAAGAAATCCAAAGTTCTGAACACACCAATCAGTAGAGTTCAAACTTTGATCAAGAAGTATAAAATTAGGGGTTCTGCTATTACAAAGTTAAAGAGGAAAAAAAGCCTCTTCTTTCACAGCCATCACTGATGATAAAGGGAGCAATACATGATATTAAGAGCTATGGGTATAGAAACATCTGCACAGGGCTGCCTTATTATTTCTTTTATTGATATGCTTTGTTTAACGATTGTGCTAGTCTGTGATGCCTAATAGTTTAATTTTATTTCCATTAAAAATAAAGTATATGCACATTGTCTGATCAGTAATGTTTTCTTTACATAAAAAAAAAAAACAAACACAAACTTTGCCAGGGGTATGCAAACTTATGCGCACAACTGAATATTGAAATAAAGATGAAGTAATATGGAAAACAGATGCAATACATTAGAATGAGGCGTTTTTTTTTTTTGAAGACATTATGTCAACAAACTTTGTTATGTCATGATAACGTCACCTCAAGACAAAGGAAAAAAAAACCCTTTACAGCACAGTGTATTGAAAAGTGGCAAAAACATTAGGAACAATGTTAAATAAATGACTCTTCATATTCTAAAAAGATCAATATACAGTATATTCAAAATACATTTTTAATCTGAATAGGAAGCAGATGGCCAATGCACATCTAAGACAAAAAAAAAAAGATATGAAAACAGCAGAAAATGAAAATTGAAAAGAAAAGAACAAGAGAAGGTAATTTGCATGAAGTCAGCAAGACAACAAGGAAAAATTCCTGATTATTTCTTACATTAGGGGTGCAACAAACAGTAGTCTACATTTCCAGCTTTTTCAGAATTGACTACTAGTATGTGATAGTTTTTAAAAAACTGCCTTAGGAAAAATGTATTAAACAAAATTACAGTTATGAGCCTTCATAAAGTGTCACTGAAACTCATAAAAAGTTGAAATATAAAAACAAAAAACCACAAAAATGATCTTACACCGAGATAGCATGTTGGTCTTTTAGCTGCATAACTCTGATGTGTAGAATATTTTCCTCAGACTGGTCAAATGTTTCTAACAGGTCATCAGATAAGAATTTCAGGATTTTAGTTGTTTCATTTGAATTTTAGGGTACAAATCTAACATACTCACTACTAATGAAAACTACTAATCATGGACAGTTTGAATTGAACTTGTGCATCTGATTCATGGTTTGACATTTTTGCAAAAAGAAATCAAAGCGTGGAATTCACATTAGGCCCTCATAGTGCTTTCAAAGATTCTGCAGGTTACCAAATCTTTTGTTCTGTGTTTAAAAATATATTCAACATTTCAGATAGAATAGAATATTCTTTCAATAAACATGTTTTTGCAACATACAGAAAGAATATGATTGGACCAGGTGCTAGATTTCCACAGAGCAGTAATTTTTTTGTACCCTCTCTTTTATTCCTATTTTTCTATACATACACACACAAATAAGAAAACGGAATTATGCAGCCTTTACAAATACAGTAAGAGTGGTAGCAGAATTTCCCCCTAAAGAGCCCACTTCACATGTGTTCACAGTGAAACAATATTAGGGCATGCATTCCTGGTATTTCCTAAAGTACAAGTCTGTAAGTGTGACTTATATTACTGTTGGAAACGGCATTTCAAAATAAAAAGGTTAAAAAAAAACAAAAAAAACAAAACACAAAGCACATTTGGTATATTGTGAAAAATGTGAAAGTCCATTAATTGTCAATTGTTCCAAACTATAACCAGTAAATTCACACAAATAAGCTTAAGCTGTAATAATTTATGGAGAGGGAGAGTAAGACACACAGGATGAACTGCCGACAGGGAGTATCAATTTTCAATCATGCGTGCAATCTACAGAGAATATTTTTTTGTCTAACATCCAAAATTTGGACAGCAAGCTTTCTTCATGAATGGAAGGCTTCTGCAGACATTTCAGGTTTCTCCTTTTTATTTTTGTACATTTTTAGGAAATCCTTATTCACTAAGTGACGAGCGTTCTTAATTTAGTGAACAGGCTGAGTAGTTATGTGTCTACCATTATAATGCTTAAAGAAATGCTGTTTTGTACATAAATGCCTCTTGATTATTTATAACACCACTTGTTCTGCAATTTTGTCACAGGAATAGCACTGAAGACGAAACAACTCATTTGGCGCATCTTTAGGCAACATTTCATGTAAATGCACTGTATTTTTAACAGTATAATGATTGTGTATTATTAGTCGGGCATGTAAAATAATAAATTGCAAAGAATTACAATGAAGGCAAAGTCAATATGAACACTGCATTATTTTTGATCTAAATGATTATCCATTACGTCTAACACAAACAAATCAGCGTTTTATTCACGAAAACTTTCCTGATTGTAGAAGCTGTGTAACGTGACCAGCACTTTGTAATCAAGGAGGACTGAGAACTAGGGGTAAATGTTAATATTTAACATTATACATAGTTATTGTCTGTTTTTCACCTGCATTATTATCATTCTTTAATTTAATATTATTTATTGTATCAGTATGCTGCTGCTGAAGAATGTGAATTTCCCATTGGGATTAATAAAGTATCTATCTATCTATCTATCTATCTAGCCTACATCATCCAAATCCCAAGAAAAAATATACTTTGATACAGAATGAACCTGCATTGTATTATAGGTGCTGGCACTCAAAATAGTATACAAGATGAAGAAGATAGCAAATGTCTTTAAATATTCCACTTGGAATGTACAAAAACATAATTTTGGTGCAACTTAAAAACTAAATTATACAAATGATCTGCAAGAAAAAACTGTTAGAAAAACCTTAACATTCACAAATAAAACAGGCAAGTTAGGTACAAAAATAAAACCAGCAGCAAACACCACATACTCCAATTAGATGAGGAAGTCAGGAAGCAATTTTTGTAATGGGCTTTCAGCTAGTATTCCTTTCAAATCTGGAGCATAAAATGATTCCATTTCTATAACAAACATGTCTGATTGTGTGTGAACATAAAACTGCAAGGAGTATGTGGGGGAAAAAAAAGCCTCTACATGGCAGAAGTGCTAAAGGGACTTGTAAGAGAGGTGATCGCTCTCTGCTTCACACTGGAAACAAACTCAAACATTGAAACATCTGAATTTTTATCAAAAACATCAGTGATAACAAGTATGGCAGATGTTACCACCATTACATTACACACCACACCACGCAGGCAAAGCTGCCAGCACTGTGAGGATTATGTCTTTTGATTTCTCCAGTGCCATTTATTGACTTTTGCTGCACCAAAAGTCATCTCTATATCCGGTCACTACTCAGGGAGTGGATGTGGAAGTGGTGCAGAGCTACAAGTACTTGGAGGTCCACATCAATGACTGGTCAAGAAACAAAGGAGTCAGAAAAAGGGTGCAACAAACTTTTTGTTGTTAGGAAATGGCATTCCTTTAACGTGAGTAGTAACAATGTTGTATAACTCTGTGATGGCCAGTAAAATCACTTCAAGAAAGTTCCACTGAATCAACAAACTAATTAAAAAGGCATAATCAGTTATGGGACACCCTCTTGACCAGCTGGAGGCAGTTCAGGAGAGAATGAAGGAAAAACTGATAGCCATTATGAACAACGCTGCTCATCCCCTCTGTGACACCACAGCATTGAAGACTTTTAGCCATGGAATTATTCAGCAGAAGTGTGTTGAGACACAATAATGGGGCTTCTTTTTACCGATGGCAATGCGCTTTTATAATGCCTCACTGTGACTGTCACTGCTTCTTTTCAGCTTTGGCCAAGTCAGAAGTCTTTTTTTGTTTTTAGTAATTCTGGTATGTATTTAAGGAGGGTTGTTGTTTGTTGATATGTGTTATTGATTATCCGCCAACTAAATTTGCAGCGGTGTATTACCAGGTACCCTGGATGTAATACAAACATTCCTAAAGGTAACATTGATTTGAGAAGACAGGATACAGCTCAGTGTGGGCGACAACAATACTGTCCCTACGTGCACAGATACAAGAACAAAGCTGTGCTGGGACAGAGGAGGGACAGTTACTTTCACAAAGATGTTAGGTAAATTAGCAGAAAAATAAGTGAAGGTAAGAACAAACGAAATCAGTTAAGAAGGAGTGAGTGCAAGTAAGAGTGGTATCACACACTAGCTGAGTGAACAGAACAAAGAGGCTGTTGCTCCCTTTAATGTCATTTACTCCTGTGCATTAATCCAACATTCATTAGCTTTGATATAACAGTAGTGCACGGTCCAAATTTAGAAGTGTGAGATGGGAGGATAGCGTGAGCAGATTTTGGGGAGGGAAATAATAGCACAGCAGCTATGATTGCTCCAGCTCTTGCTCACACTCTGATCCACTTGGAAATACTGTGCGATAGTGAGAATCTTCTTCACTCACTTTTGACCTGAACTATGACTGGACCAAAGTGCTGAGAAGGAATTCTTAGAAAATAAACTTACCTTAAAATACTGAAAACTGTGACAAATATTGTATTTTTGCCACAGATATTGGTGTAAAAACATTAATATAAATAGCACAGTAAAAATATAATGAAATTAATTCTACTAATGGATGTCACAGCTTTTTATGAACTGGAAACAGCAGAATAAAACCCCCATTTAGCAACAGACCCAGAGTTGGGAGACTGCCAACAAATTAAAGAAAAAGGCACTGACCCAAACAGCTGTTCTTCAAAAGCGTTGGTTGCACCCCTTATTTTGAATGCAAATAGAATTGCAGAAATGAAGAATAAAAAGGCAACAGAACTGATGAGGAAAGCAGAGCATTACAGAATGAGAAATGCTGAACCGTGATATTGAGAATCAAGTTCACTTACTCTTGACCCCCTTCTTGCCTTTCCGCTCCTTCTTGTACTGTTCCTTCAGTTTACTTATTAGCCCCTCGTTTACTTCCCAAACCTCCGCAGTTGGGGAAAGGTCATCTCTGTCTACATGCAGTGCAGGCAGTTAAGAGTTAGTATTTTAATACAGCCTTCATGTTATAACCCAAAACAACCCAATTCATACAAACATTCAAAAAAAGGTGCCAGTTAGTATGGAAAAATAACTCTAGTGATATTTTTAAATTCATCATGTGAGTTAAGTTGCTTTATAGTATAAAGATACAGAATATTAAGTAGGATCCATTGGCCTTTTTTTGTTTTTGTTTTTTTTAATAAGAGCAACAATACTACCTCTTACCCAGTTAGCATATATTAAAGAAAAAAGAATGATTTCTAATAGAAAAGATAACAACATGCACTCAGAAAATAAATATGAGTCAATTAACACTTTATTAGTTACTATAATGCAAATGCATTCATTAAAAGTCTGATACATCAACTAAAGGTATGAATGCAGCAAACCTCTTGTAAGTTGTGCAGTCAGAGCATTTTACTACAACCTAAAAAGTAAAAGCACATTATGCCAAAAGTGAAGTAAACTCCTGGTCGTGCCTCTGCTGTTTCCTCTCAAAGACAAAGGAGCCGATTGTGGATTCTGAGAACAAACAGCAGAGGACCACCCTCATAATGCATTTCCAGACACAAGCCATTCCAACAATGGCCTCTTCTCTGTGTGGTGGCCAGGTAAACGATACGACTGCTTAAAGTCCAGTTCAGAGAGACAGAGGAGGGTCTTCTGGCCACCGTCCATCTTCATGTTTAATAAGGAAGGCATCCAGAACCACACAATGCCCTATTGTTAACTCTCTCACATTAAGCTATCTATGTCATCTATTTAGTTATTAGTATTATTAGTAATTATTATTTCATATTGATAATTGCTTCAACGAATTTTGGATTTAAAAACTTCTGTATTGTTATTGTCCCTTTAAATCTGTCACAGTCAAAGGACTTATGCAAACTAAGCATTTCACTGCTTATTGTACTGTACATGTCATTTGTATAGGACAAATAAAATTTGATTTATTTTGTGTCTTGAGCAGTTAAAAATGGAAGTCAACCCAAAACAATGTGGGGTGAGTCTGATGAGCAAAGCACTACAAAAATAAATAATGAACTTGGTCTTCAACTACCATCAAAACTGAATAATTAAAAATGTTAAAAAGAGCGATATAGCTTTCCACTAACACCAGGAACCCGAACTGCACTGACAAGCTGGTTCTAAGAGTATTTTATAACAAGTTATGGACACTAAAGTAGCAGCAACTACACCAAATTTAAGTAAAGGATATTTGTGGAAGTTACAGCCAAGCTAACCGCCTGCTAATTTGGCCACTTTTTTTTTTTTTATACTTGTTTATTTAACACTCGATGTGGCACCGCGTTTTTTCCAATATCTTGTTTGTTCTCCTTTATAAATTATTATTAACAATCAAAGTTTTCAAGGTCATAACTGCAACTCCCACTAAACTGCAATAAATAAGACTTCCTCAAAAAATGAGAAATGGACAGGGAAAAAAACAACAGAAAACTAAGTAGAATTTCAGAAATACAACAAACAAAAACATAATGAGTATAGACTTTTGACTGGTGTAATGGTCACTGATTAATTATGGATTGTGTCATAATGTGATCAAGACTACACTGCAGTGGTCCTCTGCTGCACTGCACTGTACAAAGTAGGAATCCAGTGAGACACAAAATTTAATGGGGGGTTTCCAGAAACCTTTAGAAGAGAAAAGGAAGTAGAAATTAAGGAGGAATCAGACAGCCTGGTCGCTAGAGCTTGAGATCAAGCCGTATAATACTTAACAGATATATACACAGACTGAGGAACAACATTTTCCTGATAGAATTAGCATACTAGCTGGTGCAGATAATGAGACAGACTCACAGTGTACACTCTTTATTGCACACCTTCTTATCACTGTCTCCCCCCCCCCCCCCCGATTATCTTTCTTTTATTTCTTTCTCTATATCTGATTTCATGTACCTTACATGTCTTCAACTCTCAGGTTGCTACTCTGACTATTCAAATTCATTTGCTAATGTAATGGTTTTACATAATGCTGTTCGCAAGAATTTTCAGATCCACAAGGCAGATATATATATATATATATATATATATATATATATATATATATATATATATATGGTAGGCAGTAAGTATAATGTCTATTACACTACTCTTTAAACCACAAGGCTGCCAGCGTTTCCTCAATCTGTCATTATTCCTGTGTTTCAACCACACAAAAAACATAACTCTGTTAATAGTATCCTGATCTTTCATGTTGCTGTATTAAGGGTGTCAGCCAAAACCACAATTATAATAATTTTTACAAGCGTGATGGATACATGAGTGCCCAGAATTCACATTCCTTGAAGAACCAACAGAAAGTCTTGGAACACAAAGTTTCATGGTGTGAGCTTTCCTTTATGGCCGACTATTAATCCTCACTGAACCTCAGACTCTGAGCTCTAATATGATGTGTCACCATTCTGTTAGGTAACCATTTGTGTTTTTCTGGACGTTTACATCCTTCTTTAAAGCAGTAAGAACAGTCACTGGGGTTAATCAACAGCGATACATGGACTTTGAACTAACAAAATGTGATTGCACCCTTGACAGCCCTACTCATCATCAGCAATATAAACTTGGTGTTAGTAGTTTATCAAGTAATGGAAGCCCACAGTACAGAATGCAAACAATGCAACAAACATTCAGCAAATGGGCTATTCAGTGATAAAGGGGAGCTCAACAACAACAGGAATGCAAGCTGTAAATGAGACAATACTTTCCAAAATACCTTGCTGTTTACACTCAGTTCTTGTTATTCACTAGGGTTATGTTCCTGAAAAAACCTCTGGAAATGGAAACTACAGATACTGAAGCATAGATTCTATGGGAAAAACAGGGTTAGGTTTTGGTGGGACAGTGGATTGGGGGAGGGCCCACGAAGGAATACAAGGTTGGGCAGACACACGGGCCATCCACTGCTACTCCTCGAGGATCAGTAATGATCATTACTGCAGGTTCACCTATGGATACCTTCTTATAACTTTTACTTCCTGTACAGTCAGGTTCACTCGTCTTGTAGGTGTACAATTGGTGGCTGTAAGCAACTTAATCAGTGTGGGCTTATGACCTGCACTTACTGGGAATTTCTCATTCATTAGGAACAATTGAAAGCACCAATCCCCATCACGAATGGGGTTCAACAACTTACCCACATCTCTAAGCGCTAGGTAGACGCACACTGATCCACTCAGTGTAGCATATATGTAGCCTTGGACATGTAAGGGCATCACAGTCCTGTTGTTGCTTAATCTCACATGTCACTGCTGTGCAACTGGGCTCTCAGAATTTATTTTCTACTCCACATGGCCACGGGTGTTGTAAAATGGGTTGCCACTTTTATAACAGATAAGCAAATCGTGTCACCTGCTACACTTGGCTCCCAATCCAGGTGGTTCGTTGTGTGTGGTGGGTGTGGCAATGTGCTATCAAGCATGATCCTCAACCTCATAAGCAAATCCATGGGACCGGAATCCACGAATAGCAAAGATTTACTGTATTCTCTTTACTTTTTTTTTTTTTTTTTTAAAGAATTTGCCGGATGAATTTCCTATTCAGGGTTATTAAAGCTTACCTTGGCATTGTTATTTTTAAGGCAGATCATAGAGTTACAGTTACAAGTGGGCAATAAACTTTAAGAGATCAATTAAATAAAAAGTATTTATTGTCAAAGGTCCATCCAACAATTAAATAACTTTTGTAACATTTTCATATCGACTTCTATAAATAACTATACATATTATTTTCAAAGATGCTCCAATGTGTTCTTTTGGTTTAATAACCAATGTATTTTGAGATAATCTTTAAAAATTTTATAATCATTTAATTTAGTTTTTGGTGAATGGCGCTGCTGGCGGCACGGTGGCGCAGTGGGTAGCGCTGCTGCCTCGCAGTTGGGAGACCTGGGGACCTGGGTTCGCTTCCCGGGTCCTCCCTGCGTGGAGTTTGCATGTTCTCCCTGTGTCTGCGTGGGTTTCCTCCGGGCGCTCCGGTTTCCTCCCACAGTCCAAAGACATGCAGGTTAGGTGGATTGGCGATTCTAAATTGGCCCTAGTGTGTGCTTGGTGTGTGGGTGTGTTTGTGTGTGTCCTGCGGTGGGTTGGCACCCTGCCCGGGATTGGTTCCTGCCTTGTGCCCTGTGTTGGCTGGGATTGGCTCCAGCAGACCCCCGTGACCCTGTGTTCGGATTCAGTGGGTTGGAAAATGGATGGATGGATGGATGGATGAATGGCGCTGCTGCCTCACAAAGCCAATATCCTGCATACAAGTGGTGCACCTGTCCACGTGGAGCTGGCATGTTCTCCATGTGTTTATATGAACTTCTTTCTGCTTTGGACTATTTGGTTTTCTGCCATGCCCCTTAATAAAGTGATTAATCGCCTATTTCTTTTTCCTATCTAAGGTTGGGGCCTATAATGTACCAATGCTGTTAGGATAGGCTTGAGCCTCCACAAACTGGATTGTAAATAAGTAGCAAGTTTGTTAAAGCCATGCCACATCACAAGACTTTTTCAACATCTTCTGTTACAAACCTCCTTTACATAACTGTGGTAATTTAGAGACAATTGTGATAGCTTTCTGTGATCTTAAGTTGTATAGTCTGACATATCCAGCAACTCACTCCAACCAGTCTGCAACTCAACCTGACGACATCAAACAGGTTTGAATTTGTCTTTAGCTGTAGTAATAATAATAATAATTCATTACATTTATATAGCGCTTTTCTCAGTACTCAAAGCGCTATCCACACAGGGAGGAACCGGGAAGCGAACCCACAATCTTCCAAAGTCTCCTTATTGCAAAGCAGCAGCACTACCACTGCGCCACCTGGGAGGACAAAGCTGTAGTGCCGGGCTCTGTGTATGTGAGAGCTAACAACCAAGTAGCACTCGATTGAAAGTACAACACATTTAATGCAGCTGAGAAGAATAAGGAACATGTGTTTTCAGACCTGCCAAAACGAGAGACTTGTCTGTCTGATGTCACATGTTGTACATACAATGACAGAAATAAGAAAAAATAGGGCTGAGATTGCAGCAGAAATTACATTAGCTGTAAATCCTTTGCAGAGGTACCTGCTTCGTCAAGCAAGCAGGATAGAGGCCATCAGAAAAAAGGGAGAGATCACCATACTTTAGAAATATGAAATGCTGCTGGAAAATCATCACACAGTCATCTAATTTAACATACTCTGCAATTGATTGTTGTGTAATAAATCATATAATGCGACATTGTTCACTTTACTACTGTTAAAAATTTCTGTGGGGCAGATGAACCCAGAAAGTTCTGCCCAGCTAAATTAATTTTCATTTAGAGATTCTATTCCAAGTATCATAGTCAAGACAATGTTTATACTTTGATCTATGTTGCTAAAATGCTGAAAATCACTTAAAGCAGACTGAACATTATGGATTCCTCTAACTCAAACATTTCCCAGGGTAACAAAATAACTGAAATTTTCAATTGTCAGTACTGCCTTTTCTTTAGGCCTACAGTGAAATGAAAAAATGAATAAAATACCTTTGTCTGCATGTATCAAGTATGACAAACTTAACTTTACTGTCAGTCATGGACAGGTTACTTTTCTTATTTGAAGATGCTATGTTCTATTTCACCTTTAATGATTTCATACAAAAGTTGTGCTTCTACTTGTGCAAAAAAGCACTTTATCCTACATAAAGTGCTTGGGGGAAAAGGAACCAAAAGCTCTATCACTGTACAGTTCATTTAATCAATTTCCATTTGCTAGATTTAAATCAGAAATGAAAAGAAATGCTTTACATTAATAAAAAGGCATTCAAATATGAGGATATACAAGCCAAGCCATGTATTAAATCATGGTATCAGTAATCCTTCTCAATTTGAGACACACCTTCTGATTTGTCACTATCTTCCATTTAGTTTTTTCTCCAACTTTTACCTATATCTGTACTATGTCAACAAACTAAATGTATATATACATTTTCATATTACTTTTCCAGCATAGCTCAACATAATTGTCCATGCCAGATTTTACATTACATCTCGCCTGAAGAAGGGGCCTGAGTTGCCTCGAAAGCTTGCTTATTGTAATCTTTTTAGTTAGCCAATAAAAGGTGTCATTTTGCTTGGCTTTTCTCTACATGTAACTGCAGAAAGCTATAAACTGAAGTACAAAACCAAAATGTGAGCAATGCAAGTCAGCTGATGGAGGACAAAGATGATTTTTATAGTGTATGGATGATTTTCTATATTTGTGCGTTCAGGCAAACTTGCTTAAATACTGGGTTCGTATCCAGGTGCATAGGGGGGCAGGAACATAGGTGTGGCAGATATTTTTATTTGATTGGTCCTTGAGTGTAGACGTGTGCCTGCCGCTTGTTAGATTCTTCCCAGTGTTATTTAACTGTGACCATTGGGTTCTGAATTGAGTTATAAAAAGGGTATAATGGCTGTGGGTAAACAAGGCAAATGTCAGAAATGACTTGCTCCGGGAAACCTGCTACATGTGCACGCATGTGGCACGACACTCAAAAATATGGTCCAGATGAGGCATGTGACCAGGGAGAGCGGTGTTAAGACTCTGTTCAAGTGATAATAGCAGATCTATCTGCTAGGCTGGGGCAGTTCAATTTAGACCAAGCGATCCTCAGTTCCAGTCACTTAAGTCTGAGTGCAGGGTGACTTCAATACATGAAAATATTTATTTATGGTTTGACAGGGCAAACCAGCTTTTACAGTTTTTACACAACAGAGAGAAGGCCTGCAAGAAGCACTCCTTTTCTTTAATCTTCAGCAATTACTACCTTGACTACTTTAATCAAGGGACTGATTTGTTATCTTTTATCTTTTTTATGGATGTGTGCCATATGGTGGTTGTATTTTTTTGGTTCTCTTAAGGAATTTTTTTTTCTTATTTATATATTGAAGTAGGTTTGCACTTTTAATATTGCTTTTATTGAACAATGATATTGATTTTTTTTTTTTTTTTGCAATAAATACACTATTTTGCTTGGTTCACCTGCTATGCCTGCCTCGTTTATTGCTTTACTGACTTTGCTCTCGATACTAACAGTAAAAACAACCAAATTTTTATACTTCCTGTAAAATTTCCTAAACATGAAAAGCGTTTTGTCCCACAACTGCATCTGTTGTAGGAGTCATTAACTTGACGCCACGGACAATCTAGCAGCGAATGCAAACAGCCGTTGTTTCCACTCTTTGCTCATGCTTAGTTTTTTCTTATATTCAAGTTGATCTGAAGCTGTTACATTCTCACTTGGTTTTGAGTCTGTAATTACTTTGTCCTTTGGATAGAGTTAAGAAACACCAGTGATCTCACAACACTATTATTATAGTACTTGGTCAAAATATGACAATATAGTCACATATACTAGAATATGAAAATCAAATACTCTGGTACACTACAGACTAGGGCTATCTCATTCACATTCAAATTTAGTTTACAGAATATGAATTGTAGGTTGAATATTTAAAAATTAAATAACACTTTCAAAAGTCTCCAATAATCCTCGTATTAATTCTGAAATTGTATGTAACGTGGTCTGATTTTTCAAATTGTGATCTTGTTGCAGTAATAGATGCTGCATCCTTGAGTGTCGCTTTCCTGCCGAAAGTATTGTGTTTTGCATTTTTATTTACTTTACTTAAATTAAAATTGAAATCATCTCTCTCTGTGAAAAAATATATCAATCAACACCGTAATAAATAAAACCTTTGACTCAATTTACTCCATTTAAGTCATTTTTTTGTAGTAGTGTCTTACAGTAGTGCCTACAATAAAACTGGGAATACAATAATAGTTACAACACATAACAGTCACATACTGTAGGTGCATTAGCTAACCTTCATGTTAGGTACAGCTACCAAAAAGTAATTAAGATCAGAATGTTTCACATATTAGAATTATGTATGTAATTCATTAGACATATTCAAAGCTTGGTTCATATTTCTGTCCGCAACATAAGTGTATATTCTCATATGACCTAAATCAAGCTAGGAGACTCATAACTCGACTTAATGTTTATTATGGAAGAATTACGCAGATAGGACTAATGAGCTTTGTTAGGTTGAATGGCCTGTTCACATCTGATTAATCTAATGTTCTTTTTACAATATATTATTTCCATCCATCCAGGTGGCACATACACTAAAAAGAATAGTGCAAACACACACTATTCAGCTCTCACATACTGTTAAAAATCTCATTGTAGTTACTGGGAAAAGAACATCCAAAGATGTATGAAAGTTCATTGTTTTATTCTAATAGAAAATATTAATAAACACCCCCCCCCTTTTCTTTTTTACTGTCCTAACTTTTAGAAGTTAATGACAATTTTACACTTTGAGTGCAGGCAAATGTAGGCCATCAGGATGGGTACACTTAATTTTCATATCATAGCATTTGTGAATTGCAAGTATCATTTCACATTACAATATTATGAAAGCCTACAGTGTAATCATACCTTGATCAAACATGGACAGGCCATTTTGTAACAGAATCTCTGCATCTCTACATGTAATGTTAGTGATTACCATTGATCTTCTTACACAAATAAATAAAAATTGCTTATAAGCTACATCTGTTCTCATTAGCAGAAGTCAAAGTTCAGAGTGCAATGCACTTGTATAAGGCACAATCTTTAAAACACGTGGAAAAATCTTGGCCCCAAGTAACGTAACACATTAAAAACTTGTTTGTTTTTAGATCAAGCTTTCCTCTTTAATACCTAGAGATCTAACTTTTCATGGTCTTATTTGTGTTCATCTGCATTTCTTTTTTCTACCCATTTATACTGCTTATTCACCTGTCTCTCAGTTCTCTCCCAATGTTAATAATACAAAAACAAAAGCTACAAGGGTCTGGGGTCTTGGAAAAGTTCTTGGTAATCATGAAACAGGTCTCAGGCCTTATGGTGAAATGTGCTCATTGCAGAAATAGGACGGAATTAAAAAAGGAGGGTGTCCAATACTAGTACAATGCAATCTCTAGTTCTATGATATGATGGAATGGACTTTTGGCCACAAAACAACTTAAGACTACATCAGATGAAGCTTATAGCTTTTATTCAAACATCCATTTTCCTTTAGTAACAGCATGTAACAGCTTTCCCATCTATAAATAACTGAAGTGTAATATTCTTGAATTTACCTATTTAACAGTATTACACAACAACTTACAGTTACATATACTGCATGTAAAACTACACCTACACACACACAAAACTGAAATACATAATAATGATGTGATGGACAACTTAAAGAATAATTAGGTCACAGAAAGAAAGATCAGAAGACACCTTATTACTCTGGAGTATATCTGTACCCTTCACTGACTAGGCAGCATGATGGTGATGTGTTACAATGCTGTAAATACTCCCCCTAACATGTATCAAAAATGGAGAGACACAGGTTGGTATAATTTACATCTACCATAGCGGCAGACTTAAAAAATCTACAAAGGCTCAGCTTACCCCATTCCGTTCCATCCCCTGAGCTTCTGGCTTCTCCAGCTCCTTCCCCATCCTCGGCCGTTACTAGAAAATCAAACTCCTTGAGTGCTTCTTCTGTATCAGGGTCATCAGGAAGATCTGCAGCAAGTCCCTCATTACCTATCTGTTAATAACAAAATAATAAAAATATTTTATAACAAAGTTTCTATTATATTTGGGTGGAATATTCCATTAAGTCTCTATATGACAAGTTTGCAGCCAATTTCAAAATCTTCCTTCTGATATATAAAGCCATTAACAGCTTCATGCCCCTACCCATACCTTATAAAACACATTCATGCCTATATTCCAAATTGTACACAACAATCACAAAATGGATGCCATCTTAAATTCACAGGGAAATATAAGACTACTTCAACAAGTCTCACAAAATTTACAATGACCTGCCTGTTGGTGGAAGGAATGCCCCATCTTTCCCAGCATATAAATCAAGGCTGGACACCTCTTACTTTAACAGACCATTCAGGCATAAACCATTTATTTGTGCAGCTTTAACATGTGGATATTACCATCAAAGGCTGATACTAGTGTTTCTCATTTTATCTTGATATTCTGCAGTTTTCACTAAGTTGCTTCTTCTGACATAAGACTATGCGAGAGTGGTTATGAAATGATGTTATTTACAGTGATAACCAGATGGTCTAGTACAGCTATACACTTACTTTCTTATTCAAAAATTGTACAGAGAAGTATAAGTTTTTCTTTACCAGAAAAACGTTAGGAGTTTGTATTTTTTTCTCCGTCACTACCATATCCTTTTATATCTTTCAATACCTGAATTAACATTTTTGAGTTAATTAACACTCTTGAAAAGACTGTTTACAGCTCAGCAAATATAACATGAAATATGTTCAAGGGTTGATGCATGGCACAACATTAGAATAAGTGTGATCTAAGTGACTTTGTCTGAAGTAAGATTGTTGGTAACAGACAAGGTGGTCCTAGCATGTCAAAAACAGCTGTCATCCTGGCATATTCAAATACTATAGCCCAGTGAGTTTCCAGAGAAGAGGGTGATAATCAGAAATATCTAGTGAGTGGTGGTTCTTAAGGGCAAAAAAAAAAAAAAAAAAGTGTTAATTTTAGAGATCAGAGGAATGTGGCCAGACTTATTCAAGCTAATGGAAATTCTACAGCTACTCACATAACAGTTCATTATACAAGTGGTGTGCAAAGGGGGCATTCTCTGAATACACAACACACTGCACCCTGAATAGATGAGTTACAGTAGACACCACAGTCTGTTTCTACTCCTGCAAGGCCAGAGTGAACAAGTAGCTAGAATCTAGATGAGTGGCAATAGAAAATATTTCTACATGGTCTGATGAATCTTAATTTCTACTGTGACATGCAGATGGTAGGGGCAAAATGTTTAATAAACAGTACATCTCCATTATTACAACCTGCATTAGGTCAACAGGCAGCTAGTGTTGTTTTAATAGTTAATAAATTCAGGCTTTCCTGGAGGCAAAACGGAGCACAAGTGGTATGAGATAAGTGGACCTAAGGAAGTGGACACTGAATATAAATTGTGTAATAAGTGGCAAGGTGTTACTTTTTTTGCACTATTTTACATTTGTAAATCTGTGTATTGGCAGCCAACCAAATGTATCTTTTAATAAAGTGAAATACATGTAATAGAAACTGCTGTGCCTATTTTATGTGTGGATCCCATCAAGCAAGATTCAAAACAATTCCTTTCCTGGGTCCGCTGCTTTTCTCAATCTACATGCTTCCGTTAGGTCAGATTATCTCAGGGCACAACGTGAGTTACCAGAGCTATGCTGATGACACGCAGCTGTATTTATCAATAGCACCCGATGACCCCGATTCTCTTGATTCACTAACACAATGCCTTATTTGTATTTCTGAATGGATGAATAGTAATTTTCTAAAGCTAAATAAAGAGAAAACTGAAATTTTAGTGATTGGCAATAATGGATACAATGAGGCTCTATTAGAAACAAACTGGATGCATTAGGATTAAAAGTCAAGACGGAGGTAAAAAGCTTAGGGGTAACTGTTGACTGTAATCTGAACTTTAAATCGCATAGTCATCAGATCACTAGGACAGCATTTTTTCACTTAATAAACATAGCAAAAGTTAGACCTCATATCATTGAAAGATGCTGAGAAATTAGTTCATGCGTAACGCACTCCTCTCAGGACTACCCAAAAAAGACATAAATCGTTTGCAACTAGTGCAGAATGCAGCTGCTAGAATCCTAACTAGGAAAAGAAAATCCAAGCACATTTCTCCAGTTTTGATGTCACTACACTGGTTATCTGTGTCATTCAGGATTTACTTTATAAACCATAAGCAGAATTTTAAAGTCTTAAATAATCGCGCCCCATCTTATATATCGGAATGTCTGACATCTTATATTCCAAATCGTAACCTTAGATCCTCAAATGAGTGTCTCTTTAGAATTCCAAGAGCAAAACTTAGAAGAAGTGGCGAGGCGGCCTTCTGCTGTTATGCACCTAACATCTGGAATAGCCTGCCAATAGGAATTCGCCAGGCTAATACAGTGCAGCATTTAAAAAAAAAAAAACTGCTAAACACACATTATTTTAACATGGCTTTCTCATAACTTCACTTTAATTTAATCCTGATACTCTGTATATCCAATTCATTATGATAAGAATTCAAGGTGGCTCTGAAATCCGTACTAACCCCTACTCTCTCTTCTGTTTCTTTTTCCGGTTTCTTTGTGGTGGCGGCTTATGCCACCGCCATCTACTCAAAGCACCGTGATGTTCCAACATTGATGGATTAAAAGCCAGAAGTTTGCATGACCATCATCATCAAGTCCTTCAGTGAGAACCCTAAATACAAAGAGGACTATTTCATTTTTGTTAGGTAGAACGCCCAGAGGGGACTGGGAGTTTTTTTTTGTTTTTTCTGTCCCCCCTGGCCATCGGACCTTACTCTTATTCTATGTTAACTAATGTTGTCTTATTTTAATTTCTTACTTTGTCTTTTATTTTTCTTTTCTTCATTATGTAAAGCACTTTGAGCTACTTTTTTGTATGAAAATGTGCTATATAAATAAATGTTGCTGTTGTTGTTGTAAAGTGAAATACATGTGATAGAAATTGCTGTACCTATTTTATGTGTGGATCCCATCAAGCAACAGATTCAATACAATTCCTTTCTAATATCCTAAAAACCGTGATGCACACATTCTAAGTCTGAAAAGTGATATTGTGGTCATTTTAAATTAAAAACTTTTTCTTTGATCTCTTAAACATATACAACACATATAGAAGTGTTTAATCAAAATAAAATGCAAAGTTAAGATAATCTGGCACAAAACTTGCTCGAGGACTATGACTACAAAATTTAAAATACAAGACTGAACCAAGGCAACACAAAGGGCAATAAAGATGTGTTTGCACATATTAAAAACAAAACAAAACACCAGTTACCTTGATTTTATGTTTCTTGTTTATTCTGTGCTTTCCTTTTCCATCTGAAATATCATCAAGATCACCTTCCTCCTCATCTTCATCTTCATCACTATCATCAGCATTTTCCAAAAAGTTAAACGTTTCTAACACATCTCCCGGAGTCCTAGATATAAATATAATAAATATAAATCTTAAGTTGTATGAAACTCTAGATAAGGGAAATAATTCAATTCCAAAGACAACAGAATTTTAACTCAAATCTATTTCAAAGTTGTGAAACACTCCAGCCTTTTGTAAAAAGCTGAAACTGTGTGGATATGCTTTTGTTAAGCTCAGGTCACAGATGTAAGGTAATTACAGGGTTGACAAGATTTTACAAATACCAAAAGAAAAACTTGAATTGGCACTTCAGCCACCATAAAAAAAACCTCACTCTGTTCCACTCCATCTGAACTAGGGTGTTGCTGAGGTGTCACCCGTTGCATGGCTGCACTCAGGTCCTAATCTGAATCCTGAGTTGGTTTGTCGTGTGGTGGGTGCGGCAATGTGCTGTATCAGCACGTACTCCTAACCTCTCTGAAAGAGTAGCAGGTTTAAGCCTTACACATAAGTGATACATAACATTCAAGTTTGTTTTGCAAATTCAGTACAACATTGACTATTTGTGCCCTGATTCACACAGATTTCACATTATACAAGGTGAACCTGTTAAGTGTAATATATTACTTCTCGCAAAATTCATAAAAGCTTTGCTGTGAATATGTTACCAAGTGCATAAATATTACAATTTTAACCTTGATTGTACCGAGTGAGTAACTGAGGAGATGGTGACTATGTAAAAGGTGAGCATGACTCACTCACCCTCCATAACTGCACCCCTCATCAGCTGCCGCCAGTGTGTCGCTGACATTGACCGTTTGCGGGCTCAGAGGTGAGTGCTTTGCAGCGCAAGTTAAATGGAGAGCTCCATCCATCAGCTGATCTAAGCTCTTCTCTATCCACTGTGAGTGATGTGCTTCCCTGGTAATGTCACAGCTGATCTCCCTTTGTGTCAGCCCCCATCTTCTCTGCGCAGCATCACCACTGCACACCACCAATCCATAGTGTGAATCCCACCCTTATTGTCAATTGAATTATTATGGATGTAAGCACCAAAACATTGAAGTTTAAAGATTTTTGCTGTAGTGAACTGCCAGTGGTGAGCTACAAACCCACGTTGTCTGGCTCAAAGGCGAGTGAGTGCTTTGTGGCATGAGCTAAACGTAGACTTCCATCCATCGGCCCCACACAGCCAGTCTCTGACTGACCATTGTGAGCAGTGTGCTTCCCTGGTGAAGTCAGCTGATCTCCCTCTCTCCATCTGTGTGTCTGAGCCCCTACTTTCTCTGCACAGCATTGTCACAACCATCTGTTTTGAGGTTTCAGCTATCCAAGGTAGCATTGGTCCACATTACCTCAGATAACTGGGGCAGTAAAGTATATTTATTTCAAAAAAGGCGTTTTCATCCATAATTGACACGGTACTGGATCATCAGGCCTAACAAAAAATGTACCAATTTTAAACTTTTATAAAATAGATTTAAAGACATATACCTTTTTTATTCTTAATTTACATCTATTCGCATTAATTACACCTATTCTCATGAATTACCTAAAAAAAAATCTTTACTCTTAATACATTTTATAGGAAACAACATTGAGAAAAAAATGGTTAACAATATTGCTACATAGACTACCACCTACAGCAATATGCCTTCATAATGCCTCACTAGAATCAGTACTCTTTCGCTTTCCTTTTTTGTAATTCCTCATATGTGGTCTGAGGAGTTGTAGTTTTTATCAAGATATTTCTTGAGTTTCTGTAGTACTAGGGTGTTGTACCACGTTAGCCATTATGAATGTAGAGAAAAGCCAAGCAAAATGACACCTTTTATTGGCTAACTAAAAAGATTACAATATGCAAGCTTTCAAAGCAACTCAGGCCCCTTCTTCAGGCAAGAGTTTCTGTAAAAAGTTACATTTCCATCTTGGGATAGAAAGTACTTTTTAACTATTACGAACATTAATCAATCAATGTAAATATGATTATGCAAATGAGTTTAATAAAAAACAAACAGTTCTTTCGTGAAATATGTTGTTAAAATATTCTAAACATTAATTAAATGTATAAGAAAATATTACCTTTTTAAATCATGTCCCTTTTGTTTAGCTGGAGATTCACCACCATTAAGAATTTGTTCCAGATTTTTTGTTTCTACTGAACCATTCTGCTCAGAACCCGACAATCCTAATAAAGATCTGACTCTCTGAGACCGAACATCTAATATTGTATCTGTGTAACCTACTTCCTGAAGATACCTGCGGGTGATAAAACAAGAAAGAAATTCAAATGTAACAATACTTTAAAATTTGGAAGTGAAAAAAAAAAAAAGCTTACCTTGACTAAAGTTTCTTGCTAGTGATTTATACCTTCAGCAAGTTGTCTAAAAGCTTCAAAACCTACTGAACATCATGAAAATCTTAAGGGATCACAACAGCAATCCTTCAAGAATGCTCATTTCACCTTTAGGCATCTTTGTAGGCTTTACAAATGTCTTCAAAATACCCATTTTTTCCAAATGGCTTTTAAAAATACTTTTCAGACATTTAATATTTGATACTCTTTTGAGAGACCACCCTGACATTTACTGGGTACACAATACTACTGACTTTATACTGTACAGGGTTTGTTATTATGATACTTGTGCGGTATAGTTTTAAAATCTGAATTCAAATAAAGCCTAATTAGCTACTAACTAATTTGATTGAGCAAGGCTGTAAAATTATATTGATAACATTGGGTCATTATGTTTAAATAAATACATATGTTTATGTGTAAAATAAATCATGAAAGTTAGGACCATTAAATCTCAAATGCATTTGAAAAAGTCTTCCTTAAAGGGAAAAGCTGAAGTTATACAAGAATGTCGATTTATTTTACCTCACACTTATTTCAGCATCATATTCCTCTGTACACGCTAAGCAATACTGCGGTATTTTATTGATCTGTTTTTGCACACAACTTCCAAATTAGCCTATTCATATTTCTGAATAATTAGCTTCTATCATCATTTGAAAAATAGACAGACTTCTTCGTTTTAAACATACAGCTTTACAATAAAGTTTACGACAGATTTTTCTACACCACTGTGTGGCTTTTAGATCTACAGTTGTACTATAAAGAGATTTTTAAAATATTTCTCCGGTACCCAAAAACAGTCATCATGCTCCTGATCATGTTTACTTTAATCTTAAACTGTAGACCCCTGCGTTATTGTTGTTTTACACAAATTTGTGTATAAGCAGCATTTGACCAATGTCCTGAGCTAAAAACATGTCACTAATGAACAGACTCGGAGTGCCTCAATTTTTAGAAAAGACAGATGGGCAGTGACTTTACATTTTCTGGGCCCTAGGGCTTTGACTGGCACGCACATAAAAGAAAAATTAATGTTTACACTTAACGTGTTTAAGTATTCGAGAGCAATTTTTTATGGGTTTCATATATGCATTACAGGCATGTGAAGTGTCCCAGTTCCACTTTTGATGTACAGAAAATCCTCCATTTTCCAGTATCACATTGATTTAAAGGCTGCATCTATACATGACACATAAGTACTTCATCCTTTTCAGACGAACTGCAAGCAAAAAATGACACAAAAAGTACAGTTTGAACTTAACCTATATTCCAATGTTACTTATTTTAATATGAATATTCAAACTTTTATTTTTTATGTAAACTTGTTGTCCTACCTGTAACTGACTATACTGACTATATAGTATAACTGCAACGAGGTATTAGCAGGATAGTATGGCAAGTCACTAAAGTCTTCGGTAAACTCACCTTCGTACCTTCAAATGATGTTAAAACAGATTTTAAACTTGACATTTTGATTACCGTATATGCTCGTGGATAAGTTCTCCCGTGTATAAGCCGGGACTTGATTTTACAGTATAATTTTTGGTATTTTATAAGTAAGTCAAATGCGGAAAACTCACACTATTGGTACAAGGTATTATGATATGCTAAAACCCACGGCCTTTTTCTTCTATGTGGGGCCGGCAATGCGCTGTATCAGCGTGTGCTCCTCACTTCTCTCTCTCTCTATTGTGCACACGTGATCACACAGTAATACCCAAACTATTCTGAAGCGACGTTTGCACTTTGTGTGTTTTTTGTATCTCACACCCTCATACACCTTTATTGTAAGAGCATCCCTTATCTACGATGCAACGTTCGATCAGAAGAAAATATGAAGCTGGTTTTAAATTAAACATTGTTGAAGTAGCAAAAGAAATTGGTAACTGCACTGCTACAACAAAATCTGATGCGTCTGAGAAACTGAAACGAGATTGGAGGAAGCAAGAAGATGTAAAAAAAATAAATAAATAAATAAAATTTAGAAAATTAAGTGTCGCATTTTTGACCAGGTGTATAAGCCGGGTTCTGATTTTATGATCAATTTTTCGGGTTTCAAGACCCGAGTTATACGTGAGTATATATGGTAATTGTTAAGCAAATTTCCAACATATACTGTACTTGGAAAAACCCACTTTGTTTTTACATTGTAATTAGCTGGTTATAGCAACGAGTGATTTCAGATTCTATTTCTGATTAGCTTCAATTGCAGCTTGGTATTATGATGATGCATGTCAAGGTAACCATGACACACAATAAATATAGTATCACTGAGCAAGGTTTACTTTAGCTTTCTGAAAAAAGAAACAGCATCTATTAGACAAATGATCAATTAAAGTTGTAACTTGCTTGTCGATACTTTAATGCCTTATGCATATGAAAAGGTCATTTTAATGAGTTAAAATATATTAGTGGCAGCCCTAGTGGATACTTCACAAGAAAGCTTCAAGATCCACTTACTGTCTAAGCAATTGCCGTCCTTGTTTCCAAGTGAGCTGGCTGTTCTGAGGTACTGCAGGGACTTCTGTCTCTTTGGTTTCTTCTAGAAGTAAAAGGAAAGCATGCAAGTAGGCAAAGTGCACTTCATGCCCACATCCCACAGTCCATTTACATAACACAGTAAATCATCTAATCAGTAAAAATGACTTCAATATATATACTCATCATATTTACTTCTGTTCATTTAAACTGCCAAGCAGCATTTATTAAACAAATAACTTACATATGTGTTTCTAGTACAGTAAGTAACATCACTGTAATTACTTCTTTCATCTAAATATTTTGGTAGTGTAATGCCAAATCTAAAGACTCAAATTCAAAAGTGAAGGTTTTATTTCCCAGATGACCTTAATATAAACTTGCTGCTTGCAAAAACTCGTTGTAGAAGCAGCGTCTGTAATGGTATTACAAAACCTGGTTTTCCAAATATGATGGCAGTCACAGCAATTCTAATGCTAAAGATGTGTTGGACATAGACAATTTTAGGTAGTTAAATTAGCAGTGAATATTGACATAATCATCATATAAATTACTATTTTTTTTTTTATTGTTGGCTTATGAAAGCCCAATTTGCTTGTTCTTTAAATCGAGGATTAATAGGGCAGAACTGTAGTTGCAGGACTTTCCTCCATATCACCCAAAAGTTTGTGTGCGTGCTCGTTTTGCTCTGAACATGTGCACTATTTTTACATACAGCATGTGTAAACTATGACATCTTAGGATGCAGCCCAATCTGTTCTGCAGATGCGTGACATTTTGCAACAGTACAAAATATTTTGTCTTAAAGCTGGACTGTACTGAGGAAAGGTTTGTCTTTACTAACAAATACATCTTTCATGAGAAGAACAATGTATTTCATGTAAAGATTTAAAAACTAGCAACAAGATTTTAAAATCAATTCGAAAACTGACAGGCAGAGAAACAGAATCAGACTTTCTTGCCCCAACCAGAGAGTGAGCAGCAGCATTCTGGACCAACTGTAACCTGCGTATCAGGGATTTGCTAATCCCAGAATACAGCGAGTTGCAGTAATTAAGGCGAGAAATGATAAAAGCATGAGTAGCTTTCTCAAGATCCCTAGAAGATAAAAAAAGGCTTGATCTTACCTAATAGACGAAGCTGGAAAAAGCAACTCTACAGAATTAATCTGTTTCTCAAAAGAGTGGTTACTGTCAAAGACAACATCAAGATTGTGGACTTGAGGTTTGGAAAAGACAGAGAAATAGCTGAGAAGTCCAAGACCAATTTGGGCTTTAGCTGATGGACCCACTATAAGCACCTCTGTTTTATTTTGATTCAGATCAAGAAAATTATTAGCCATCCAGGCTCTTAGTTCAAAAAGACAGTTCTGCAGTTGATTCATTCCAGAGTTGCAGACGGGAATATAATCCTGTGTATCATCAGCATAGCAGTGAAAAGAAATGTTAAATTTCCTAAAAATAGCTCCAATAGGGTGAAAGTATATAGAGAATAAAATAGGACCCAAAATGGATCCCTGAGGAACACCACATTTAAGAGGAGCAGTAGACGAAAAAGAGGAATTTCAAGTCACTGAAAAGTGTCTACCAATTAGATATGACCTGAACCAGTTAAGAGCAGCCCCTTTAAGCCCAACAAGATGTTCAAGCCGCAACAGCAATGTCTCATGGTCAACAGTGTCAAAGGCAGCGGACAGGTCAAGGAGGACAAGGACTGTAGCACCTCCTGAGTCAGTAATAATAGAAATGTCATTGAATACTTTAAGGAGGGTCGTCTCAACACCGTGATGACTCCTAAAGCCAGATTGGTAGATCTCAAATAAAATTATTGGAGTTAAGGTGATCAACCAATATTTTAGCCAGAAATGGCAATTGGGAAATCGGGCAAAAATTGGCTAAAGCTCCTGGATCTAATTCAGCCTTTTTTAGACTTAGACGTACCACTGCATGTTTAAAAAATGAGGGCACAGCCCCCTCACTAATAGAACCATTGATAATGGCTAGTAAAGGTGGACCCAAAACATCAAAGGCTTCTACTAAGAGGCGTGATGGTACAATATCAAGAGGGCTTAGAGTTTGTTTAAGAGTGTCAATAGTACTTTTTAACTGTGAAAGTGAGACAACATCAAAAGATCCCAAGACAATGCCATGATTAACAGTAGGAAGTTCATAGCCAGTTGGATTGTATCAATTTTACTGACAAAGAATGAAAGAAACTGCTCACATGAAAGAACAGTACTATTTAATCCCGTCACAGAATGAGGGTGAATGGCCACATTAATTGAATTAAATAAGACCATAGGATTCTTAGAATGATGAGATACTAAATCAGCTAAGAAATCATGTTTAACTTTCTTAACTGCAACCTGGAATCTGAATAGAGAAGTCCTAAAAAAAAAGCTAGGTGGCAATACAAGTGGTTATCTTTTAAGGCCTGCTGCCATACACAGATGAATGGTGTCCAAGAACACTTTGAACCAAGCATGGTGCAATTGCTCCAAAGAGCATTAAGTCCAATGAGGGAATAGAATTGACGGTAACATATTTCAGAGTATCACATGCATGTACTTTCTGAGACATTCCCTGTGACAAGGCTGGTCAGGAAAAGGTGCTGAAGTCACATAAGCAATACCATGAAATGTCAATTGTACAAATTGACATGCATGGTCCTGTTGCAAAGTGACACAGTCAGACTTACAATAAAAAGGACACATGACAGACTTCACAGATTATCATGCAATCAGACTGTCATTTCAAATGTGATTGCAGCTCAAACAGGACATCCTTTGTTCTGGTAAGGTGTTATTCAAAAATGTTGACGATTATGTGTGAATCCAGAAGCCATCAGCAGCAGAGAAGACGTGACGCACAGTGTTAAAAATGAACTTACACCAGTAATAGGATTTATACTAGACACGGTAATGGGTAGTGAATTTGTGAAGGAAGTTCCATGATTGTGTTATCTTGGAATGGTGAATTTCCAGATTAAGGGCATGTATAAGCATAGCTGAACCTTAGGTAAGTTGACCTTGCCCTTCTCTAGGTTGATACCTAGTATTTCCAGGGTTTTCTCAGGTGTATATGTAAACAATGTCACAAAATCTCTCAGTAAAGCATGCAAAGTATCACTGCATCATCATTTTCAAAGTGCCAGAGTTCATGTATAATACAGGTTAAATCCCGTTAAAGCGAATACCAAAGTAACAACATTTTCTGAATTACAAATACTTTTTGTGGGCCCAGACAAAGGTTCATAGAACATCATGTTAAACAAATCTAGTTTTAACGAAATGTAAATCTCAGTGCAACAAACATTTTTTCAACCAAAATTGGCCACCAAAAATGACAAAAACTTAATGCCACTCCTATATTTTCTGCTCCGAGTCTTGAGAACCCTGCAACAGGTTGTCTTAAAGAGAGAGACGGTCTGCTGCGAAATTTTCGGACTCGGGCAGCCTCGGCAGCCGTGTCGGCACATCATCATACACATTGCTGAATTCTGAGTCAGTGCTCCATTAAGCGTCTCTGTGGGTAGTTGTGTTGTGTGTGGATACTGTACTGTTTGGGTTTCAGAGTGCTTCTCAAAGTTTTCTTTGAGATGAACAAAAAAAATGAGAAACTGTCACTTTACGCTGAAAGAAAAATCAAGAATCATGGAAAAATTACATGGTGGATGCATTGTGGAATGGCGCCTTCATCTTCATCTAAAGACTCATTTCCATTCTATATTTTCATACATGTATTTCTATTTAAAAAAAAGTTACATCTAACGTCTCGTTTTCATTCTGTATTCATTCCTGTATTTCTAATTTAAAAAATTACAATTAACATCTTATTTTTATTCTGTACTTTTATACCTGTATTTCCATAAAAAAAGAAACATCTAACATCTCATTTTCAAATTATTTTCTGCAGTGTAAGAAGCGCTGTTTTCTTATATCAGTATTGTCAGACTTGGGTCACAGAACTGCTTGAGAGACAGGAAGGCAAGTCCACGTTTTATTACTGTATAGAGAAGGCAGGCACAGTCCAAGACTTCTTTCAGAATTGGAGCTTTGGGGAGCTGCGGCACGGGCGATTGTCACAACTTCAGATTAGAACACCACTAGTGGCTCAGAATCACCGCTGTGGCAGACACAGTCCGGAGAAGACAGAACAAGAGAGTGTGAGGAAGAGCAGAACAGAGCCCGGTGCTAAATGTAAAATATTGTGCGACAAGCATGTTACGTGGTAAGCCTGATCCTGCAGAAGACAACCAATGACAGATATCGTTGCAGAGGCACTTCACAAACGTGTGGAGCTCAGTAGCTACGGTGGTCTACATTTGTCTCTCTCCGCTGTCGCAGCACTCAGTACAATGTACAAATTAATTACTAAGCTTCAGTTACCCTGTGATAGTGAACTACTGAAATGATAGCAGCAATTTTAGCTTTTTGTTTTCACTCGGTGACAGGTCTTTTACTCAGTATCTTATGCACTCTCCTTAGAACACATGGGGCTGGAGGAATTGGGGGGCTGGTGTTTTAGGAAGACGTTCTCTGGATGGAGTCTCTGCAACACAGGATTTGGTGGCTATTCACTACACATTTTTGACATGTTGTCCCCAGACATGTATTTTCACTTGAGAATTACGTCTGGCCTTGCTAGACTAGAGTCCACGTGATTGAAACAATCATGAAGCACTTAGGCAAAGGAAAATAAAAGACTTGCTGGACTATATAGTAGAGATATATTTTAACAGGTTAGCTTTTCAAAAGGAGTCTGGAAATTGAATGTACTGTGAAATAGTGGGAGCATCTCCATCCAAGACAAGGAGAAACTTGTTAAGCCCACTTACCACAAGACATAATTAAGTCACAAACTACTTTCTCAGATGCCATTTGTCATCACTGAAGCAACAGTCATTCTTTAATGGCCGTGAAGAGGTGGGGAGCAGGGCCTGTGCTGCTCAATAAGGTTATTTGAGTTATACCTTTTTAGTTTTAATTCTCTACTGTTTTACTGTTTCATTTTCAGATTAGCTTCAGTTTAGTTTTATGAAATTTTGAATATTTCTATTTAAGTTTTTAGTTTTGTGATTTACCTTAATTTGCTTTTATTTACTTTTAATTTTAGTTTAAAAAGGGCCATCCAATGGAGATTAAGAAATCTATGCTGTGCTTACAGAGCAAAGGAACTGCAGAAACAAGTAGATATGGCCATAAAGTTCTTTGCGCTCAAGCCATTTATACAGAGAGTTACTCGTATCCTCTGAATAAAATGTGTGACATTTGTGCTGTAGCCGTGTCCATCTGTTCAAAGAGCCGGGAGCTGCATGCGTTAGCACGGAGTGTTTTAAA
The DNA here is from genome assembly GCF_900747795.2 of Erpetoichthys calabaricus. Classification (NCBI taxonomy): domain Eukaryota; kingdom Metazoa; phylum Chordata; class Cladistia; order Polypteriformes; family Polypteridae; genus Erpetoichthys; species Erpetoichthys calabaricus. The sequence goes on along the minus strand of NC_041409.2, from coordinate 100,272,683 downwards.
CGAATGGATTAAACACTTCACAGAGCCTTATGACCTCACAGTTCACACAGTCTCCAAGGCATTCAATAAGGTGCTGTTTCTGTGCACCTTCTTTGTTCCTGTGTTTAGTTGCCTGAGGTGACCTAACAGCAGTCAAGTTATGTTTGTTAAACAACACCGTCATATTACCTTCTTTCTCAGGTTTGTCTCTTTTTAGCATGTCACAGTCCTGAACCTACTTACAGATTTCTTTATCAAAGCAATTCAAGTGTATTATTAAATCAGTCAGGTTCTTTCACTTCAATTGAGTTCCACAAACCAGTCATTGATAGCACACTTGCTCTTGTTACTGTTATTGTCACTCTTCAGGTATTTCCAAGAAAATGACAAATTCTTTGTCACTGTGGATGTTCAAAAACATTCTGTCTAGGCATCTAACAAACATCCTTGCTCATTAGGCCGTATAGCCATTGTAATGAAAAGGAGGTGCAGTCAACAGCAGTGTTCCCTCTAAGTAAGGTCATTGTTAATATTATGCAATGTAATTATCTATTCATATTTCATCTAAAATTTGTATGTATTACAGCACATACTTGAAAATGTATTTATTAAAATGACATGCTTTTCAAACTATTCAGGCAGAAACAAGGTGGTGCACCATGTTAGCCATTATGGATGTAGTGAGAAGTTAAGCAAAATGACACTTTCTACTGGCTAACTAGAAAGATTACAATATGAAAGTTTACGAGGCAACTCAGGCCCCTTCTTCAATTACATCTTGCCTGAAGAAGGAGCCTAAGTTGCCTCGAAAGCTTGCATATTGTAATCTTTCTAATTAGCCAATAAAAGGGGTCATTTTGCTTAACTTCTCACTACAGGCAGAAATAATGTATTTATTTATTTCTTCAAGTTCAACAGATATATTGACAAACACAAACATAAAAAAAGCAATTTACCTTTTTAATTAGTGAATTACATACAAGTAGATCATTCAGAGGCGGCACGGTGGCGCAGTGGGTCGCACTGCTGCCTCGCAGTTGGGAGATCTGGGGACCTGGGTTCGATTCCTGGGTCCTCTCTGCGTGGAGTTTGCATGTTCTCCCCGTGTCTGCGTGGGTTTCCTCCGGGGGCTCCGGTTTCCTCCCACAGTCCAAAGACATGCAGGTTAGGTGGATTGGCGATTCTAAATTGGCCCTAGTGTGTGCTTGGTGTGTGGGTGTGTTTGTGTGTGTCCTGCGGTGGGTTGGCACCCTGCCCAGGATTGTTTCCTGCCTTGTGCCCTGTGTTGGCTGGGATTGGCTCCAGCAGACCCCCGTGACCCTGTGTTCGGATTCAGCGGGTTGGGAAATGGATGGATGGATAGATCATTCAGAACATTGAGAATCACACTTCAAATTGCTACAAATCACAACTCTGAATGTACATAAAAATAAAGTGGCTGAGAGGGCTGCGACAGTGACATAAGAAGAATGAAAGCCCAAGACAGAGGAGTGTAATGGGAATTACGGCCAAAAATTGCTAACCTGGGCAAGCCAGGATGACGGCCAATAAGCCAGTCGTTGTTTACATGCTTAATCTCCAATCATATCACAGCTATTGAAAACAAACAAAATCTGACCAATCAGACATCGTGGGAATGCAAACCTCAGGTTGATGTCAAAAAGCACATCAGTTGCTCTTCAAGAGTGCTTCCTATAAACATTTATACTCTAAACATGCATATATTTTAATAGTGAAACTAAACTTATATACACAGTACACTCTAAATAGATACTTTTTCAGCTTGCAATATTTTAAAGACATACCTGAATCATAACTTGGCATCTTCAAGTCCCCTTGATTTAATTCAGTGCCATATTTTAATTTATGATATTTTGCCCTAAGAGCAAAGGGTACCAAAACAAAAATTTTAAGACATTGCAATTTTTGTGATAAAATAATTTAAAATATTCACTAAAAAGTATATTCTAGGGAATTATATAAATAATGTGACTTAAAAAAGCTTATAGAAGCACAAACAACCTAAAGTAAAATAAAAAAAAAATAGAGTGAAAATATAAGGTTTAGTTAGGTTGCTGGTTCATCCCCCATCCTGTGATTTAGAGCAACCCAGGGCACGTCATTTAATCTTCCTGTGCCCTAACTGAAAACGCAAGTCATGTGCCAAAGTAAATGTTAATCAATTTAAAAAGAGCATAAAGAAAATAAAAAAATATAAAAGATACAGAAAAAACAATGTAAAACAAAGGAAACCAGGTCTTAATTACTGAGGGTAGATGCCAACTTGTGCAGGAAGGCATAACCAGAAAAGTTTTCCTTAGAAAACCTCCAACATATTCACATTATACAATTTAAAGTAATAGAGAAAAATGAAGAAAACATATCAGTAAAGATCGATTTTTTTATCTCATGAAAAAGAAAATGGAAACCTGGGTCAAAAAGTACAATTTCAGTGGCTTGGAACACTGACTGGACACACAGTTACCTGGATGGAAACACGTTATAGTCACACGGGCATCAGAATTTACAAAGTGTTTTTTTGCAAAAATGCAAACAAAACTTAGTGTGAGGAAATCACCCAATGCTGACAATTTAAAAAGCTTATGGCACTCAGCCGTCCAAATAACAACCAGCAATATCCATCTTAGCCTCAAAGATTAGATAAGAGTGGACACAGGCAGAATGGAATGGCTGTAATTAAGGGCAGCTGCTTTTTAACTTCTCGAGACACAAAAAAAAAAGAGAGAGGGAAAGGAGCGTGGGACGTAATGTAATCAACTTAATGACAACTGAACAAATTATTTGAAACAGATCAAATTAGAACCTGATACTATTTAACAACAGAAATATGTTAAATAATAAAAAACGTATGTAATTTACTGCAAAAAAGCTCTTAAAAATGCCTTTAAAGATGGACATTTTATATAGGAGGTTTACTAGTGTTTATATTTAAAGGATACACTTACCTTTCTTGTTTTAATGCATATTCTAACATTTTTATTCTTCGTACTAGATCATTCTTTAAATTTTCTTGACCCTTTCTTTCTCCTTGAAGGAAAGCTATTCGTGCCTGAAAAAGATCAAACATACTATTACTTGTTTAAGGTACTAAGTGGAAAACAAAATACACTGCAAATACAAACCTGGTGAAACATTCAATGTGGTGCACTCCTACAAGTACTTGGGGGTCTACGTTAACGACAGGTTGGACTGGTCTCACAACACGAGGAGTTACATAAGAAGGGGCAGAGCAGGCTCATTTCTCTTAGGAGACTGCAGTCCTTTAATGTGGGAAGTGACATCCTTCACGTCTTTTACAACTCTGTGAAAGCCAGTGTGATTTTGTTTTTGCCTACCAAAGCAACAAGTTAATTAAAAGGGCAGGCTCAGTTATGAGATATACTCTGGAACCCTGGATGTCTAAGCAAAGGAGACATTTTAAAGGAAAACTGAATGCTGTTACGAACAATGCTGCACATCCTCACTGTGACACACTTTCATCCAACGAGTTATTCAGCAGAAGTTTGTCAAGAAATGTGACTGGGGCTTCTTCCTACCAACAGCAGTATGCCTGTATAGTGCCTCACTGGGACTGGGACTGCCAAGTCAGAAGGTTTTTTTTTCTCCCTGTTGCTTTTTAATTTTCTTCCCTTTTCATCATCCTGGGGTGTTTTCAGACCATTGTGTGTGTGTATAAATATTCATCTTATTATCTAAACAGCTTCTTTAAAAATGCCAAAATTCCCCCAGGAGACAAAGTTCTATGTATCTCTCTATCTAATAAAACATTGAATTAAAGCCCCTAGATGTGGCTTTATTAAGCAGATGAAGGTTACTGGCCTTAGATGTACTTGGTTTTAAGGTTTGTTTTTGTCTTTTTTAACAATAATGATATTTCTGTACATTAGTGCCACTGATTGAGGGGCTTAGGACTGTAGCTCTAAAAAATTTAAAGATTTTTCCATGAAAGTAATAAATTTACTGCCTTTAACATTATAATCAGAAAAACCGACGGAAATTACTTATGGTAGCCCTGAACCACATGGGAAAGTAATACTAATAATAAGGCTGTTTCTGTACTATTAGGTCTTGGCATATTTTTTTTTATTTTGACTACAATTCATGGGATTATACCACATAAAGTGTGCTGGTCTAAAAATCAATACACAATGCCTGTCAAGAGAGATGCGTGACAGACAGACGTGGCTATTGCAGTAGGTACCTTTCCCATAATATGCAAACAGGCCTAAAAATGGGAGCAAAGCAACTTGGCACAAGAATTTAATAATAATAAAATAATAATAATACATTTTATTTATATAGCGCCTTTCCCATGCTCAAGGAACTTACAGCATATAATAAATGACACTTAACACTTTTTGGCCCAGGGCTTATTTGCTTTTTAAAAATGTTCAATACATGTATCTGACAAAAAGAAAAAAATAACCCTCTATTATTAGTAAACTCTATATAGTCAAATTTTGTTTTGTTGATTTCCAACTTTTAACCTGAAAAATGTTGCAAGACCATGTAAGTCATGCACAGCTCCCTCACATTCTCCACTCAACGAGTAAGTAAACGCACGCTCTTTATGTCAGAGGACTGCAGCTCAGCTCAGACAGCTTGTACACTGCATTCACTTCTATCAGCTCAGAAAATCCAAAGGTTACCCAGGCCAAGATGCTACTTTTCAGAGACATCTTCCTTGGGTCACAAGTTCTGGTAATATTCTCTGGAACACGATCTTTGCTTATTTATCAAACATTGTTGGGATCACAATAATGTCTAATTCTCTAAAATCTCTATTTGGAATAACACCCGATCAGACTGCTTAACAAAGAGACCATTGTGTTAGCGTGCAGTACAATGCTAGGAAGTTGCATTATTTTGCTCAGCTGGAAAATTCCTATTTCACCTAAAAAAACAATGGGAAAATGATATACTGTACTGTTTTACAATCCAAACCTTTTTAGAATCTGGCAGTTATTTGTCAAAGCTGTTGTTAATAACCTGCGCATGCTGAACTACTGCTAACCTTTTAGATATTTTAGTATCCGAGTGATTATTTAATGTTTGTCTAACTGGGTAGAGGGTCTCTGACCTGATCTCCATGACGCAAAGCAGTTATTCTAAATGATTTCTAAGATATGGAATGAGACAAAATCTTGAAGTGATTAAAATTTTAAATAAAAGAAAAAAAGTATAAAGTGTAAAAATGGGACACCTCTTACAGGTCACTCCAAATAAGATAAGTGCCACCAAATATACAAAATCATCAGGCTTTATTTATAGAAAGTGCCATTGGCTAACTTCACAATTACCAAGTTTACACCACAGGAGAGGACTCAACAATACTTATGAAAAATAAGCCAATTTATTACTTGCAAAATTAATTCTCTCTTTGTATCACTATGAAGAATCTTGATAGGAGTCTTTTTTTTGTGATCAAATTTTTTATTCACTAAGTATAAATTGTAAACTTTTTCAACAGCTCACAGAAGGGTACATTATAATATACAAATAATCCAAAAGGATAAAAACAGTATAAGAACAGCCATGGAGTGCAAGGCACAACAGAAAAAAACAAAATAAATAATTAAATAAGCTAAGTGAATTTTAGTATGCCATTTCCCTCTATGCGACTTGGGACAAGTTGCGAGGCTGACTGCCAGTTTAGTGATAGGCCACGGGTGTCTAACTCCAGGCCTGGAGGTCTGCAGTGGCTTCAGGTTTTCATTCTAACAGTTCACCAGTTTTCACTTCTAATTAACTAATTTTCCATCCATTTTAATAGCCCTGTTTTTAAGGATTCAGTCCTCTCAGTTGATTCTTTTCTTCATTAAATGGAAGCCAAACAGGAATGAGACGTGAAACGAGCCAACAGATGACCAGCTAAATTGGGGCTTCAAACTCCAACCAATTTCACTGCTACCAGTTCTTTAATGAGAAGCCAATTCTGGCTGTTAATTAAACCTGCTGTTTAATTCCACAGTTTGCTGCTGCTCTCATTCTGCCACAGCAGACATTTCCCAAACTGTTGATTTTCTGTTTCTTATTATTGACCTGAGAGATCAACCATACCAAGACCATCACCTTTCTTTATGTTCAGATAATGTGGTTAGCTGGGCACCGGTTTGTTTGTTTGGCTGCTAATTAAGGAAAAAGAAAGAACTAAGGGGTCTGAGCCGAGTTAATTAAAACTAAGGCAAAAGTTAATTAGCAGCATAAACAGGTCACTAATTAAGAAGGTGGCTAGAATGAAAACCTACAGCCACTGCGGCCCTCCAGGACCGGAGTTCAACACCCAGACGAACCATCAATGTGTACTGTGGATGATTCAAGCAAAATAAGATTAAAAAAAATGAAGTTTTCAATAAATCCAAAGATAATAAATGAGGAGAATTCCAGCAAAAGGCTAAGGCTATGTTTGCAGCAATTGTGCTTAAAGACAAAAACCTTTGCTGGAAAGGAGAAAGACAGCAGAAAAGTCCAAAAGAAGAAATAATTGAGGCAATAATGGAATTTTATATCAGAGAATAGAGGAGAGGAATTCTGGCACATTACCTCAAAGAACTGTGGGACACTCCCAGAACATGTGTAGAAAATGTACCTAGGGACTTACAAGAACAAAGGGAGCACAGAGGGTCAGCTGATAAACCCACAGCAAAGCATCTGTGGGGTGTCCGATACAAATGGTGTACAAATCTGAATTGAGTATGTTAGTATTTGGGGTTCTTAGATGCTAAGGTAATGTTCTTAAAAATTATATTCCAGCCAAGAATAGTAAGAGAGAGAAGATCACACTCCCAAATCAAAGTAAGGGGTAATGTTTTAAGAGTGGCTTTCTGCAAAATTGTATATAACAGAGACAGGCTTTGTTTTAGGGGACACAGACTCGATAAAGCAGTGCTCCGCAACCTTTTCTCACCTACGACACACCAAAGTTCTTCCTAGAATTCCGCGGCACATCAAAAGCCAAAATATATAGCAGTGCCGTAGCTAGGGGGGGGGGGGGCTTGGTCCGCTCCGAGCTCCAGCTATTTAGGGGCGTCCAAACTACGGTACTTTCCTTTTTTTTTTTTGTTCCTTGAGGCGGCGCAAAAAAAAATTTCTTTCAGCGTTGGGGTGTCAAATTTTTCACCCCCCTGGACAACATGAACTCCAGCTACACCACTGATATATAGATATTAATTTAATACACGAATTTTACAATAATTTTTCATTTTTTATGTATACATTTATTATAAGTATACATACATAAAAAACTATACTATATTTACTTTTATGCAATCTTAATAATTATAACATAATGACTGATTAATGTGATACCTTAGCTTGTTTCAATGAACACAAAAGTTTTATATTCGGCTCAATATTTGACAGCGCAACCCGAAGTTCTTGGTCAAGATCTTTTAAGCATGACCGCTTATCATTTTTAATTAACACAAGAGTTGTTTGTCTTTTTTGGCGTAACTGGGATGGTTTGAATTTAGATGGCGATTTAGTTTACTGGGAGCCATTGCCTCGTTTGATAGCTGATGGCCGCAAATGATGCATTGTGGCTTTGCAGCCGTTTCGTCACCACACCACGAGAATCCAAAACGAAAGTAGTCTTCGTTGTACTTCCTTTTCACAATTTTGTTTTTTTTTTTTTGCAACACTTGTGCTGGGTTCTTCATCATCTGTACGTGAAGACGAATCTTTTCCACGTAAAAATGTATCCATATTTAAAGGGGTATAAAACTAAATATGAATCACACGAAGAACATTAACCGTACACAATTCAGCAACACAACTAATAGTAATGAATGATAACTACTGACGCAAGACAAGTGAATGCGACGTAGCACGACTAATACGTCGGCTTGAATTGAATCTAGGTGAGGGCACGGAGCGCTCTGCCTATCAAAGCGTACTTCGGAGTTGTCTTGCGACTACGTAGGGCCTACGTCTTAGGCGACAGGCGCCAGGCGATGGGATTTATTATTTCAGAGAAATGACACATAAAATTATGAAACCTTTAAAAGGCTATTTACGCGAATATTTCATTGCACGTATTCTCGTTATTGTGTTTCTAAGGAGGACCGTTGAAATATTATTTAGTTAGAAAATTGTCTTATTTGACCGCGTCACACCTGTATCGGCTCAAGGCACACCAGTGTGCCATGGCACACCGGTTGCGGAGCACTGCGATAAAGGAAACCAAAGGATGAAAGGGTAAAGACAATGACAACAAAACACAGTGAGACCGAAGAACAGACCTAATTTGAAGATAAAAGAAAAAGGAAGAAGATGGAATAGAGAACTCCGATCTTAGTGACTGCAACGTTTGGAGAGGAAACAGTGTCTTGAAGCACACACCCTTAACTACTTGGAATGACTTAAACTACACAGCTGCTAGGACAACGTGAAGTCGTATCTTCAACTATTCATATCAATGGAACCTTTCACACAAACTACCTAAAGACTACAAGGATTAGTTCTTTCAGGTCTACCATGCAGATGCAGGAATTGCAGATGCTTAGAAACGAAAGGATCCTCAAAGGACAGAGTGCACGTTTCAAAGATGACGCTCTCTTTCCCCCCCCCCCCATTATGACCCTCTCACTGTGTACACACACTCAGTCTCTTTCTCAGTGCTACAGCAGGTCCGATGAAACCTGCCTGTGCCCTTCTTTATTTAGCAAAATCAATTCGGAAGAATTAAGAAGAGGATTCTAAGCAGTGGACGCGGTGAACTCTGTTCCACTAGATGAGGCTATTTACGCAACTCAGAGTATGACAATTATTAGTTAGTGTGGAGTCAGGTCAGCTTTATTCATATTGCACATTTAACACAACTATAGGTTGTCCAAAGTGCTTTACTGAAAAAGCACAACATCAAGTAAAAATCACAGTCACCAGAAGCTAAAACCTAATAAATATAAATACAAACAAATAAATAACTAAAACAAACTATACACAGTATTAATAAATAAAAATCTTAAATTTCAAGAATACGCTTTACTATGAGACAAATTAGGGAATAAAAAAAAAAAAAAAAAAAGGTTTTTAATTGAAATTTGAAGCTATTAATTGAGAGAACGGCTCTTACTTCATATAGCCGTGTGTTCCAAAGCCTTGGCATCACAGCTGCAAAAGTACAGGCACCCATAATCCTCCACTGTGGACTCGGAATACGCAATAATAACAGATCTGAGGACTTGAGAGCCCTGGATGATAAATATGAGGCAAGATACTCAACAAACACAAATAACAAAATCTTCAAATTCACCCTATACTCTGCTGAAAGCCAGTGCAGGGAAGCCAAAGCAGATGTGAATAGATCTTTTTTAGGTGACAGTCAACACCCTTGCAGACACATTCAGAACTAACTGGAGGTGGGATAAAGATAATCGACAGACACCAGCATAAAGAGAACTGCAGTAATCGAGGGGTGAGGAGGCAAAAGAGTGAATAAGCTTTGCAGGTCATTATATGACAATAGACTTTAGTAAAGTCCCTAAAAAAAAAAAAAAAAACCTGTACCTCAACATTTATCTGTTTATCAAATTTAAGTTCAGTTATCAAGCATAACATCTACATTTCTTACATGAAACCTAATATATGAAGTCAATGGTACCAGAATGTTTGCAATTATATTAATAGATGCGGGAGAACTAGAGTAACCTCAATCTGGGATTCATTTAACTGGAGAACATTTGCTGCATCCCAACATTTAGTATCCTTAACGCACTGTAAAAAGGAAGTAACTGAAACCTTCTCACCAGATTTTAAATGAAGGTAAATTTGGGAATCATCAGCATTGTAGTGATATGCAATACTACAGTTTCGTAGAATATTACAAAGTGGCAACATTTGAAAAGAGAAAAGAACGGGTCCCAAAATTGATCCCTGTGGGACCCTACATGTGACAGGAGCTACATAGAACAAGGAGTCTATACAGCAAACTCTAAGAAGTAACTGGCCCTTATAAGGAAGGGCTACGTTTAGAAATGTTGATTGTTCTTTTACTGAGTAATTCGACATACTTTCAAAATGGAGGGACACTCTAGGGTGCCACTAAAACATTTAAAACAGCAGAAAATGTGGTCACTTTAAGTCATTAGTACACGAAAAGACTGATAGACAGATAAGTACTAAAACAACACGGAACAGACTCATGGGCTCCTGGATACTTTTGTTCAGAAAGCTGTACTTCACTAGGAACAAAAAGAGGAAAAAACTTTATTTTTAAAATTAAGAGTTTGTGCTTTTAATGTTTTGTAAACTAACAATTTTCTTTTATGAAAACTAAAATATTGAACCATCATTAATGCTTTGCATACCTTTAAGCAGAAAAAGCAGCCCAGCTGAAAGTTACACCATCTGTGCTAATGACGGTTAAAGCAGCAAGTGCTCATGAACATCAATGGCAATTATACATGATGATACTGAAGCCGTGCAGAGGAGAGCAACCAGGTGCATCTCAAGACTTAAGGACGTCATGTCCTACTGTGACGACTCGGAGAATTAAACCTGTTTAGTCTCGAGCAGAGGAGACTGTGACAACCTTTAAGAAAAATCTGGATAAGATATTGGGACAGCTTAACTTTAGCTAAACAAACAAGTTCCATGAACTGAATGGTCTCCTCTCGTTTGTTAAATTTCTTGGGTCTTCTTTTTCTTATATTCACCATTTCATGTCCCGATTCCAAGAAAGTCCTGACACTTCTTTTCTTAGTGTTCTTAAACTATCCGATCACTAAAGTGTGCTTCGTTTCCTCTTCTTTGTTAGCTCACACCTCAACTTTAACTTCCCTGTTGCTTCAATGGTTGGGTTATTAAAGTTACAACTGCCAGTGAGGGAACGCTTACAGTATTTGAAAGTTCTGACCCTGCATGCAACTAGAGCGTGAAAAAAACAAGGATGAAACTTAAAAGCCATTTTACCTGGGACAGTCAAGTGGCGGCTTTCTAGGACACTTGACTAGATTCAGGTGTGCAAATTTCATTTCTAGAATCAACCGGCAGTTTGTCAAGGAGGCTATGGCGACATTTTTTCACCTGTAAAGTGCACAGTGATTTGAAATGAGGGTAGGAGGTGGGTGTCACTTAGGTACTGTTAATTTTAGTTCTTTTATGTTTTGTTTTTAAACAAGTATCAATCTCAAATCAGTTATACATTTAAACATTTTTATTCACATCTCTAAAGTGTACACGTAGCCACATTCACTTCATGTAAAGTGAAGTACAGTGCCCTCCATAATGTTTGCAACAAAGACCCATTTTTCCTTGATTTCTTCCTTTGCTCCACAGTTTAAAACAACAAAACAAACAATTCTGATATAATTAAAATGGACTTTCATTTAAGGGTATTTGCAGACATTTTGGTCAATCCTGTAATGCCAGTCGTCCCAATTATTATAGTGCCCTGAAATCAGTGGACCACATATAAAAAGTGTTGTCATTTGTACATGGTGAGACTGATACGTATGCAAATCTCCTTAAAAGTCTGAATTGTTTGATTTGTAATTTTAAACTGTTGGAGCAGAGGGTGGGGGGGGAAATCAAAGAAAAATGTGTCTTTGTCCCAGACATTATGGAGGGTACTGTATATGTGAGTGCTTATGTTTCACTGCTGTCCTCTAGCATCCAACTTTACTCTCCAATCCAAACTGCCTCTCTCCAGTTTGTTTGTTTGTTTATGGAATTCCGTGCCACAGTCAGGCCTTTTCCTGAAGGCCATCACTATGTCCTTCCTGTACCTGGCAGCTCTTTGTCACAGTAGCTGTTAGATATTTAGGAGAACCAGTCTTCATGGAGGTGTGCCAAAAGAACAGAATGGCTGACTACAGTATACTTAAACTGGCCATAGGGAGGGAAAAAGAACCCTACATTTTCTCATGTTTGAAAAAAATGACATTTGAGACAGACAAAAAGGAATGCTTACATGGCATTATGTCTTACTGCGTCGAACGGACTTAGCAAAATGCAGTGACATGACAGCAACACTGACGATACATGTTCAAAGATGTAAGGATAGGTTTTACTTTGATCAATTATATCTGTTACTGTAAAACGCACTACTGTCCAGTCAGGTTAAGTTGGATTACTCCACACAATCAAGAGAGCAATTTAAACGCAGTACACCTCTTCCTAGTGGAGCAATCAAATGCCAAGATCAAGGCCTACAGGGTTATCCGTGCTCAGCAGCTGAAACAGACACACAATCAGGGGTGCTGCTTAAGACCCAGAAACTACTGACATACTGTGCTTTGACAGATTCACAAAGCTTGTAACGAAAGCCACAAATCAAGCATAAAACCCATTCTGCAAATCAAAAACTAAAAACAATGCATTTGGACTTGAATGCTGGGGGCTTATTCTAAAATGAGAACAGCAAAACCAGCTTCAGTTCCCCTCTGACAGAAATAAAAAACACTTAATTATTGAGCCAATCCAGTTAAAGATTAAACTCAGAAGACAATCATCAGAGGGAATTTGACTCAAGGCATGGAAGAATCAGAGAAAAATTCATTTTCCCCAATAACAAAGTATTTATCATTTCATTAAACTGCATCACGGCAGCGACAATCAGCACGTGCGCCAGGTTTAAAAAATGTCCACATTCACTACTATGTTTTCATTAAGGGAATGGAGTTTTTCAACAAAAACAATCTCTGTCCACACTAGTGCCTTCACATAGTTTACAGAAGAATTTCCAGCCGCACCACAAGAACTAAAAATGCTGATGCCATAGCGGTTTGTCTAAACAGGGCATGTACGTATCGGTGGAAACAGGAAGAGGAAGTGCCTTCAATCGATGCTAGTCATTCAATTGTAACTTTTGTTTACACATGGAACACAGCAACGGTGAATCCCAAAAACAAAAAACTGATTGACTTTGGACTGATGACAAGGCAGAATGGTTATTTAAAGCAGCGCACAAGTACACTGTGAGCAAAGCAGTTAAAAACCATGTCACATTAAATGACTTTTCCAGCGATTTTCATTCGTAGCCTTCATTTTCATAACATTAATCATTTGGAGGCACACTCATGTGACGCTGGTCATCTAATGTGACATATCCATTGAACAAGACCAGCTAGTCTGCGATTGGCTATGAAAAAATCAAACAGGTTCATGTTCCTCGTTAGTCAGCCTGTATACGCAGGCAATCTGATAACCAATTAATGCTCATTTGGAAGAACAACTCACAGAATGCAGCAACAAAGAATAAATAGCATTCATGTTTTGAACTTCGCAAACACAAGAGAAGCTCGTCTGTCTGATGTTTTACAAAATTAAAACAGAATGTAAAAAAGGAAAATGGGCCAAGACTGCAGCTGAACTTATTAAGCTATTAACCCTTTGCACAGTGCCGATACAGCATCAATTGCGTCAGGCGGCACGGGTGCTGCTGACCTCACAAACAGAAGAGACTCTTGTCTGTCTGATATTTCACGTTTTACATACCATGCTCAACTCAATGCAGGGGGCGCTCCTTTGGGCAGCATGGTATTGGCTGTCAGAAAAGGGGGGCACGTACAACTGCGCTGGAAGATTTGTGCTTGGTTGGTAAATGTGACACAAATTGCCCATTTTCAGTCATGGGATATGACAGGGTACAGCAGCAAGATCAGTAACTGTGGTTGGCAAATCTGACATTCTAACAATACGACAAAAAAGTTGCATAACGAGACTTTGGCTTTAGGTGGATAGATATTAAAGGCACAGAAAGTCAGACCGACCAGACTAGATAAATAAGAAACCGTATTTGTCCGAGGGGGAAGAATTTAGCTTTTTACAGAAGAATGTAATGAGCAGGATCCCATCAAGGAAGGACCACATCCTAAGCATAAAACAAACAAAGTGTGATTAGAGTTCGCATTTTCACCCATTCACGCTCCAACAATGATCTGCCGTTTTCAAAAATATACAGCTCTGGGGAGCATACTTCTCAAACTTTTCTACATATAAAGGGTAGTGTGAACTAAAGGCAAAAACGGAGACTAATATGTGTTTTTAAATGAGTGTAGATAGTCTTTCTGAAAAACAGAAGAGCGCTAAAGTCTGTCTTTGAAAGGTAAATTACCAATCCACACTAGCGTCTTAATAAAAATTGAACGTTATTCAATGTCTTTTTCTAAGGAGCTGAAGGAGGCAATGCAATCAAGCCAATTCATTTAATATCTTCACAAAATGTATTACACTGTGCTCACATGCTGTTGGACAGACAGTTTCCCAGTCAGAAAATTTTGTGTGAATACCATTTGAAGTTGGCGCTCAAAACTGGACAAGTCGTGGACAATGAAAAAAACGCTATTTTACTTTTGCTGTACATGTTAATACATGGAAGTGCTGACAATACAGCAATAGCTAAACATAGTTACAAAAACAAAGTAAACTAAGCAGACGTTATTTAATAAATGGTATATTAGTCAGTATTAATTTGTTACAGATTGTTTACCCCAATAACCACTGCTACGGTCAGTTGGCCAGGAAGAAGAGGAAAAGAAAAATTCCCGTCAGGTGGATGCTGGAGAAAACAAAACCTCCAAGGGTTCAAGATCAGACGCCCATTCAGGCCCCTCAGGGTTGTCAATAACAGGATATTGTTGTGTGTTTTCATCTTCCCAGCATTGCCTGCGGCTGTAACATACTTAGGCCATGGGGCAGTTTTGCACAGCGACTATGGAGGAATTTTTTAGACAAAATTAACAAGTACTGAAATATTGTGAAATATGCCAAAAAAATAGCATGACATCAAAAATGAAAATAATGTGTCACAGAATAGGTTTTTTGCTGTTTATTTAATTTTTCCCCCCATAATATTCTCTCTCTCATTTTCACTCATCAAAGCTGAGCGGGCAGGCTCTAGCGACAGTTTTAAATTCAAGCCATATTTGATATTGTATCATATGTTCTACACGCTAGCTGATTAGTGCTTGGTGAGCATTATTCATGTTGTATATTGCATAACGCCTCAATGTATGAATTTATGTAGAATGAACGGTGTACAAGGGAATATATTATACACTTGCATGCACGGAATTGAACGTCCAGATGGAAGATTGAATTTGCATGAAGTCAACTTGGCTGCTGCCGGCAGAGAGCACAGCTCACCACAGTCAGTCAGTGAGTTTTGGAAAAATACCACCTCCACTATTTCAGGACCATGTTCTCTACAATAAGTAACTCTTTGGAATTAGCAAACGCCTCTGCATTACACGACTCAGAACGCTTTATATTTACTAGGGGCTTGACTAATATTTCATAAAATGTATATTACCTACTGTGAGGAAACAATGTACACAATGTAAAATGAAAAAGTACTGTTCACAAAAGGCCTTGTGGTCGACTGGCTTCCCGTTTACGGCTGGCTCATGTCTTGTAGCTATAAAGCCGTCAAAATGGACACCAATTCTAAGTGACCCAGATTCAGAAGTTTGACGTTTTCAAAAGGTTTCTATACAAATGCACATAGAACATAAACATTAAAAAAATTATATTACACAATGTTTCTTAAAGAGAAGAGTTAATTCCACTGTACCAATGCCAACTTAAGGAGCAGAAATCAGGGGTAGCAAAAATAATTGCTAACATTTAACAAACTTGTCAGCAGCTGATGCAGTATCAGTGCCAAATTTAAGAATCATTAACCTGTCCAACATTAGGTGGAGATAAATGAGTAAGAAGCCTGTTAACTATTAAATCTGCACACATTATTGATTTGTAGATTTAACTTTAAAGTTTGTGCAAGATGGGTACCCAAAAAGCTTATTGATCTGTACAAGCCAACCCCCTCCTGTGAATGTCAGTAGATTTCACTCCCTCTGAAAAAACAAATCTCAATATGGCCCTGTGGTGGAGCGGGTCCACAGCTCATGTCAAAAGGGACAGTTTATAAAATAAATAATCGCCACACTCGAGGCTTAGTGAGGGGGCGTGGTGTGTGTGTGTGTGTGTGTGTGTGTGGCCGAGCGGGTCTCGGGGAATTTGTGATGCGGGCGATTCTCACTTAAGTGCACAGGTGAGGAGTTGTTCCCAGGAGCTGCCGATTGCCACAGCTGATTCACGTCCCCGTAATATATAGAAGTGCGAGGTGGCTAGCAGGGGGAGAAAAGGAAAAAAGGAACAGGAAAGAAATAGACAGAGGATAAGGGAAGAAGGCTGGAGGTGTAGAAAGCTGGTGCAGGAGCAGGCAAGAGAGCAAGTTTGCTGGTAAATGCAGGCAGCTGGAATGGAGAGCCCCTCACGAGTAGTGTGTGGCCAACACTAGAGGAGGGGCAGTTGGAAGTGGTCGCTCCAGCTGAACGGTTTCTAAGAGCTGGAGTGACCGGCAGTATGGATGACTCCCTGCGGAAGGCAACGGGAGTCAAGGAGACTTAGGAGGGTGAGCCTCAGCATGAGCGACCTGGCCATTGGGGAACACAAGTCTCGGTCTGGTAAGGTAGCTGTACAGAGCCAGGGGACGGAAGGCAACCGGACAGAAGTAAGGTCAGCTGCACCTGCTGATAGGGTGACTCCCCTGTTGCAGGGCCCGTCCAGGAGAAGCAGGGGAGCTGCCAGTTGAATGGAGAGGGCATTGGGGTTTTTTGTTTTTTTTTTAAAAAGAGACTTCTTCCAGCCATTGTTTTAACTTTGTTGTTTTTTAAAGAGTCTTTCTATTGGATTTTAACCTCCACTCATCACTTGTTTTTATGGATTATTTACAGATAGATAGATAGATAGATAGATAGATAGATAGATAGATAGATAGATAGATAGATAGATAGATAGATAGATAGATAGATAGATAGATAGATAGATCTGAACAGCACTATATAACAGATAGATAGATAGATAGATAGATAGATAGATAGATAGATAGATAGATAGATAGATAGATAGATAGATAGATAGATAGATAGATAGATAGATAGATAGATAGATAGATAGATAGATAGATAGATAGATAGATAGATAGATAGATAGATAGATAGATAGATAGATAGATAGATAGATAGATAGATAGATAGATAGATAGATAGATAGATAGATAGATAGATAGATAGATAGATAGATAGATAGATAGATAGATAGATAGATACTTTATTAATCCCAATGGGAAATTCACATATTTGACAGACACTACACTTTATTTATTTGAACACTGTTTTGTTGGTTTTGCTTTAGCTCTTGGCATTTTTACACCTTTTTTTTTTTTTACACATTACTGACAGTGTCGGGTTCAAGGACTCCCAGGACGATGGGAGCATGGAGCAAACCCGCATTGTCACAGGCCCGTTGTTTAACACTGGTGCAATCACGCATTGGAGTGTCCCGTGTTCACTTCACCCTGGCGTCAACAAGACTAATGGAAGAGCACTGCACTGTCTGCCTGCAAATTTCTCATAAGTCATTGTGAATGTGTTGTATTGAGTCAGCTTCTATCTGTTCCTCCAAGTACTCCAGCTTTGACTCGAACAGTAGTGTGTGGCAAGTCATGGCTGCACAGCACAATGCATAAATACATAACCCCCCAAACAGTAAGGGAAATCTGTGGCGACATGAAGGAAAGAGAGTATTTCAGAATATGCAGACAGAGGAGAGGCTTGTCAAACTTTACATTCGGCACAGATGTCAACTGCTTCCTGCCTTGGACCTGGTGCTGCTAGGACAGGCTCTCGACAACCGAAACCTGATGTGAATTAACCTGACATGAGAATGTTATATTTGCATATCATACTGCAATAGTAGTAATGAGTTAGCCCATGTGAGCGCGCACTTAAGGGTTCTAGTGTCCTGGTCCCAATATCTTATGATCTCAATGAAAATTAAAAGACAACGTGAAATAACTAAGGCGGCTCAACTTTAAATCAAAACCTAAAATGAAACAAACTCTTGATTTTTTTTTTTATTTAATCACTTGTGCATCTAGAGTGGAGAATCTACTTTCTATAGTGCCTTTCTTTGCTTTTAGCATTACAAGGACAGAAGTAACTCAATCCCAATTCTATGCGGCTATTCTAGTCTTCAAAAGCAGTTGACCGGCACATGAAAACCGTGAGCTTTTTCAACTGGGGACATCACATATGTTCACCATGATGAGCAGATGGGGAGTACACACAGCACAAGTACATCAACTATCGTCCGCTTCTGACGTCTGGCCTCATGACAACACCTTGACATTTTAAGACAGCTGGCTCAGCAGGAAAAATATCTGACCATGTGAGCAGCTGCCAGTGATGGGCTGTAGTTCAATCACAAAAAACACACACATCCATACATTATATTCTCAAACCAACTCAATTCAAATTCAAGTACACTGGGGGGTTGCAGCCAATCCACAAACCACTGGACACAATGCAAGAAACAACTCAGGACTGGGAAACAGTCCATCACATGACACAAACCTATTCTAGCCAAGAAAAAAAAAAACAACAAGAAGATAGTCAACAAATGCCTTCTAGTCTTTTCATTTCTTCAATGGGTGATGCGAGTCCCAAGTTCAAGCATACAAGTACAAGATGCTCCATAAATGAGAAAAGGCCATTGAATTCATCATGCATGTTTTGTTACACCTCTTGTCACAAGTGCTATCAAATGAGTCTCACTCCAGATCCATTTTGTCATCTGTGTCCCCTTGAAAATTTCTCCACATGTTCTGCCACTAATCCCCTATTTTCTTCCATCTGATCTTTAATATGTTATCATCAGTCGTCTTTTCATTCTGCAAATGTCCTCCTGTTACTTCAAATTCTCCTTCATTTGGGCATCTCTGTTTCCTCTCACAACAGAAGCTTCTCATTATGCTGCTGGCTATGCTGCTTCTCCTTGCCTCAAAGCTCTATGAGCTTTCTGGGGTGACAAATTGCAAAATCCCTTCTATGATTTAATCCATTTGGAGCTCTCTGTCTTGCATCTACAAAATCAGTTGAAAGCTAAAACTACGTCAGCAAGGATTGTCAAACTCTTGATGTTTTTTACCTCAGGGAGTAGATGTCTCTCACTTCCATTTAATCTCATCAATGTTGTGGCTGGTCCACTGTTCCTTCTACTCTTTCCCGTGAGGCTAGTTACACTACAAACACTCCTCTTTTGTTCACGGTGTGGATGGGTGGTCGGTATACTAGGGTTATAATATGCTTTACCTTTATGGCTGCTGTCCTTATTATACTTTCAGGTGTTACTGTTAGAATAGTTCACAAGTTCGACAGGAGTCTTTTTGGCTTATTTTACACTAGCTCTGTAAGCCCGTGCTGTAAAAAGCTGGGGCTCCTAGAAACCATGGATTCTAGCCCTTCAATCAATCAATCTCATCAGTTGTGCATTAGTGAGGTTCTCTTTCCTTGGAGGTTTTGTTTTGCTGACATGCTTGCCACTGTTGTCTATCAGCGACTAAGCAAGTTTCTCTCTCTTCACCAGATTTCGTTTTGCCGATATGCTCGCCTTGCTTGTGTATTAGCGGCTAAGTGCGTTTCTCTTTTCTCAGCGGTTTCACTTTGGCAACAGAGTCGATTTCTTTGAGCTTCATGCTGTAACCTCGCACTTCCAGGCCAGACAGACAGACACACACACTTCCACGCACAGACATTTATATATAAGATTAGGGTATCTATACTTTGTATTTGCACACTAAGGGATTATATTAAACAAAATGTAATGCAGAAATTATTAGAGCAACTCCTGGAAAGACATGCAGGCAAGATTAGTTGGTGAATCTCCTGTATTAATGAATGTGCACTGTTGTGCCTCATGTAGGGTTAATGCTCTGCCCAATGACGCCTGAAAAGGCCCCTGCCTATTACAAAAATGAACAGGATTAAATAAGCAGTAGTAGTGGGAGATCTACTAGCTGATCGACAGCATAAGAGATGAAATTTTTCTTCCAGTATGGATTTTGAATGCCGTTTTACCAGTATAGTACAAATTAGTGAAAAACGAGCAAAACACAAAATGGAGTGTGCAAAAGGAAATGAGAAATGTTGTACCTGTGTATTTGCGTAAAAAAAGCACTGACTTTGTATACAGTATGGACTTCATTGTGAGTAGTTGTGTAATAAGTGAGCCGAACACTTTAAGAAAAATCTCTAGAGTTCTGTGCAGTTCAACTTTGTGAGTCTCACCATATACCACCCACTTCTAGAGGGTCTGATTACCAACAGACAGATGTTTGAATGGAGATCATTGTTAAAAATAAATAAATAAATAAATAAAGCAGACTACCTTAACATGGTGAATTTGTCTTCTGGTGGGTATCCAAGAAACTAACCCACCAAAAATCTCCTTTGCTAAATGACAATCGTAGCACTTGTAGTGACTTCACCAGACATTTCCACAAACTCAGCTGTAAACTGATAGCCAACTTCTGAGATAATGCCACCTGCTTCAATATGCATAATGTTATAATTATACATTGACTATACATTTACTTTGGGTAAATTAGTGTCTTCTTTTTATTGTAGAATCTGTTTTAAGAGCTTCTACTCCATTTTAAATTCACTTCCCAAAGGTTATATGGGCAGTCGCATCTACAATGTAGCGGACTCTACGTGATAAATATGAGGTGATTCCGTGTAGTGGCATCCCTCATTGGATAAACAAAATCAATCTTTAGAGGTAATTACTTTCTTAAAATACAGATTTCCATTTACTTTTTTTGAAATCCTCTTTTGAGCTTGACTTCTGATTGTTACTTTTGCCAGTTTTGCCTTGGCTCTCTGGCTTAGTCTTTCTGGTTACAATTGCTTTCATCGTCAATGCGGTTCAGGATTGCATTTCCATCTACTGGGTCTTTTTACTAGTAAGAATCCTAGGAGACACATACAGAGATGGTTTTGTAAGATGTTATATACTGTACAGCATTAGCGGAGTTTACGATGGTGGCTGTGGACTCCAGCATGCACAGTGGCAGTTTATAATTGAGTGTGAAATAGCAGGTTGAGGATCAGCACC
Organism: Erpetoichthys calabaricus; assembly: GCF_900747795.2. Lineage (NCBI taxonomy): Eukaryota > Metazoa > Chordata > Cladistia > Polypteriformes > Polypteridae > Erpetoichthys > Erpetoichthys calabaricus. The sequence goes on along the minus strand of NC_041409.2, from coordinate 100,251,782 downwards.
TTCAAATCTGAAGCTGTTCTCTCCGAGTGGCAGGTGAGTTACTGCCTCAAGTGGAGGAGTTTCAGGGGTCATTGTAATGATAAGAGGAGATGGTGAGATCGCCAGACGGATTGGGGTGGTTAACTGGAGTTATGCGGTTAATATACCAATCCATAGTAGTGAGGGAGAGGAGTCAGAAGGCAAAGTTCTCAATGTATGGCTCAATCTATGCCCCTATCCTCACCGATGGTCAGAAGCTTTGGGTAATAACCAAAACAGCAAGATCGTGGGTATAAGTGCCTGCAATGAGCTTTCTCTGCAGGGTGGATGGGCTGTCCCTTACAGATAGGATGAAGAACATAGACATCAGGGAGAGGCTCATTGCAGAGCCACTGACCTTCTGAATTGAGAGGAGCTAATTAAGCTGATTCGGGCATCTGATATGGATGCCTCTTTGCAGAGTATTCACAGGCAGGACCAACTGGTAGAAGACCCTGGGCTCGCTGGGAGAATTATATCACTCAGATGGCCTGGGAATGCCTTGGGATCCCAAAGTATAAGTTGGCAAGTATGGCTGAGGAAAAAGACATATGGGCCTTACTGCTAGAGACCCCATCTCAGATATGCACCAGAAAATGAATGAATGTATTTTTGACACTGTGCCTGTTTATTTTAAGTATTTCTCACATGATCCCGTATAGCTTCAAAGAGCTGAGAACAGGAAAGTCAAAAACATCAATCCAGGAACTGCAAACAGTGGGTTTTTCCAAAACAAATCTCAAGGAGTGTGAATGCTGTTCATATATTCACTCCAGGAGTCAGATTCTTATGCATGTGTGAACATAAAATCAAAACACAGAAGGTCAGATGATATCCTATTCATGCCAGCACCAAGAAATACAAACAGGAAACATAAATTAGGTGCTTATATAAATTACTTTCAAATCATTTCTTGGTAGTGCTGAAAAATGAAGAAGCTGGATTTTTTTCTTTGACTTTAGCCCCATCATCCTCTTTTAAATAAGGACAGGAATAGAGAAAGTGGGGGGTCTTCTACAAGCAAGCGCCTGAGTGGTGTTGCAATAACTCACTTTGTCGACTCTCCTCAAATTTTCCAGTTGGTACTGTCTCATCTGCTTTTTATGGCAGGTACCAACTGCTGCTTAGCATTACGTTCTGACAGGGAATCCCCTTTCACATTACATGTATCCCAAGGGTCTGTGGGTTTACCGTTGAGAAGACTGGAGCAATGAATAGTACACTGACAGCTGTTCAAAGCTGAAGTGGCAGCTGGTGAGCTCCATCTCACTACATGTTGCTTGACACTCTTTAGCTCCTACGGTGTCTAAAACATTAACCTGGAGGAATCATCTCCTGACCACTGAAAATTGTAACATTAACTAAATTAAGCTCTTTTTAAGCCAAAAGAGCATCTTAAATTGTCTTCATTACTAACTTGAAATCAAGCTACAGAAAAGTAGGAACAGTAAAACACAGTGCACACATTTGTGTTCATTTCTAAAAGTTGACCTTCTGAATAAAGAAAGTACAACCAATATCTTTACTTTATGTCTCACTCTTGTTTCAGTTCCACTCTCGTCTTGTACAAACAAACTCAGTCTTTCTTTCAAAAACCATCAATGGTACAGCAACATCTTTACTAGAAATCCGACAGTGGAAAGCAGCCCGGCAGTATTTTCAGTTTGGCTGGCATTGTTGGTAGCTTGACACTGATGCCAGGCATCCCACATAAAAACCTTCTGTCACCAAAGTTGATTTAAAATCATCATAATGGGAGTGCTGGCAGGTAAATGCAATCCCCTGAGGTTTGGATTGACCTCACAACCATCAGCTTTACAGTACAATGTCTTAACCATTTGGAATGCTACCAGACCCGAGTTAAATTTTCATATTTAAAACCTTTAGTACAACGGAGCGGTTTGTGAAGCTTAACTTGAAATAAGGATTTCACATAGGGCGACACCTCTCGCTGCTGCCTCGCAGTAAGAAAACATGGGTTCGCTTCCCGGGTGTTCCATGTGTGGAGTTTGCATGTTCTCCCTATGTCTGTGTGGGTTTTCTCCCACAGTCCAAAGACATGCAGGTTAGGTGCACTGGCGATCCTAAATTGTCCCTAGTGTGTATGTGCTCTGCAGTGGGCTGGCGCCCTGCCCAGGGTTTGTTTCCTGCCTTTCGCCCTGTGTTGGCTGGGATTGGCTCCAGCAGACCCCCCGTGACCCTGTGTTAGGATATAGTGGGTTGGAAAATGACCGACTGACTGACATAGGGTTTTCATCATGGAACGGTTCTATCACCTCAACCTGTTTAACATGAGGGTCATGTAGAAATTAATAAGCAAAGTCGCATTACACAAGTGCATTTAATAATAGAATGATGAATGTTGCTTGACAGGTAGTGCCATCTAAGGTGAAATTACCTGGCAATCCTAAATTGTCATCCGAAACCTGAGCTACTACATCACATCTTCTGCTTAACATGTGTATTGTTTGTATCACTTTCTCATACTAAATACTATGGTAAACACTTTAACAAGTGGTTTCCACAGTTGGTCAATGCAAGAACAAATACATTTGTAATTCATTGTGTATTTATTGACTTGGCCAGCAGGAGGCTATACTGTCTACATTACACGAGTTCTAAATTTCACAATTTCAACAATTTTTGTTCTGGTTTTTCTGATTCCATTGTACAGTGATACCTTGAGATATGAGTGCCCCAACGTACAAGGTTTTTGAGATACGAGCCATCACTAGGTTGATTTTTTGCCTGAGGTACGAGCCAAAATTCGAAATACAAGCCAACAAAGAGCTTGTCGCCGCACATTCCGAGAAACTGACGACGGAGGAGTTGACGGAACTAACAGATGCGGCAACATAAGGAGGTAAAGCAGTGTTTTTTAAATTAGGGGTCGTGGCTGGCCAAAAGTGGGTCGCTAGTCAATGTTGGATTTGACGTGAATGGGTCATGTATGGTTTGCAAAGTGCGTCGTGGTTAGTCACTGTAGATCGACTAAACAGACACTGCTGTGACAAACTGTCTCAATCTACCTCACTGATGTTCGGCAGCGATTTTCCAAGATGGAAAAGTTCTGATGATTGGCAGCGATTGTCCAAAGGAGACACAACTCTCTAAAAGATCGGCAGCAATTATTCAAAGAGACACCCTCGTGACAATCTGTGTCAAGTTCTCGATGGGAGATACAACTAACAGCTGAAAGGGCTGGTGGCGATTCTTCAAGGGGGAACACCATGACCATCATTCTGACGACTGTCATAGAAATCGGTCTCGAAGACGCTAAGAAAGGCAGGATTGGGTCACAAGGAGAAAAACAAAAAGTTTCAGAAATCCTGGTTTAAGGTACTATATAAGGAGCTACTCTGGGTTCTGTGCTGTTTAAAAGACTTCAGAGGAGTACTCATTTCTTTCTTGTAGTATCATCACACTTTATTTTAAACTCAACACAGGGTGCATTACCTTGCAGAAAGATGCAGCTTCCATCAGGAAACACCACTGGCATGAAGAGGTGTACCTGGTCTGCAATTGTGTTTAGATTGGTGGTACAAAATAACATCCACATGAATGCCCAGATCCAAATTTACCAAGCAGAACACTGCCATCATCATCAAACTCGCCTCCTTCCCACAATCCTATCTCCTCCCTGTGTAAATGATGCACACAGACCCGGCCACGAAAAGGATTCATCAGGCCAAGTAAGGTTCAGTTCAGAGCAATTCCCTGAAATAATACATTCAAAACGGAAAATAACCTTCAACAGGTTGACAGGCCATTGCAGGGACACACAAACATCTCTACAATGAGCCAGGTTAGAGCTACCTTGCATGTTTAGGGACTGTGGGAGGAAAACTGGAGCCATGCAAAGAAGATTTGAGCAAACCTGGCAGAGGATTTGAAACCTTGACATTAAAAATATATCCAGTAATTAGTATTAAACACCAATTACCTCTGTTTTAGTAGTATTATTAAGAACATATGAAGATCCTAAGAATTGACAATAGAACTCAAGTTTTAGAACAAGAGGACATTGTAGCGAGGCTACATAATTATAGGCATTTTTTTTTGTGTCTGTGCAGAGTTGCATTTTGTTTTCATCGTCCTGTTTACTATCATGTATGTGTATGTGTAAGTAAATGTTGTCCCTGTAAGTCAAACGGGGAAAGACGATGAAAGGACACCACAACCCGAGACATAAATTTCCTGTTTACTCAACCAACTACATCTGGGACATTCAGTTTTTAAATTAGAGGAGTGGAAAAGGAGGAGAGGCGAGGAGAAAGAAAGGAGATCGAGAGAAGAAAGGAGCCGCTTTACGCATTCATTTTCCAACTCATCACTTCCATTCATTGTGCAATTCCACTGCTTGCTTTTTCAATATCCGGATCATCATTACGACAACCAGTGCTGAGAAACCCCGGGAATTGGATTCCTATCAGCCATTGCCGAGGACTTATACAGTGAGCTCATTTTGTATTTTGGGAAGAAGCAAAATATCACTTCAGCCAATATTCTGCTGATCCAGTTGCTATAAAAATTAAATACCATAGGGACTGTCGCCCCAACCCCAAACTTCATCATCATTTACTGCAGCCATGGACTCCATTTTATTTACATGAACAGACATAACAGTTCCAACTTGTTCACCTTTAAAGGTGATTTTGGGTCATTTACTTATCTGACGAATTGTACAGTACACTGCAAGTCAATTCTGTTTCTGAGCTTTAACACAATAAAAACACAAATGGGAACGTCGTGGTGTAAATCTAAAAGGAAACAGCCTTTGTAATTCATTTTCTTGGTTTGGTTTTAAATAGGAACAATGCCAAAAACACCTAAAAATAGACTGTCCTTAAGATAGTTGCTTATGTCCTTCTGTGACGCCAAGAAACACAAAAACACATTCTGTACAATCCATTATAGTTCTGTCACATGCAAAGTGGATCAGAAAGCAGCACAGCTAAACGTAGTGAGTGTCTGAGGCGAGAATGTCAAATCCTGTTAAAATACTCAAAGCAGCAAGGCAAGCACAATCTACAAGAAAGATACTATTCAAGATCACACCGTCAGCGGAAAATAAAATGAGTCATTTTTTGAGGCCTATAGTATAAACATGTGTGCTGTTATTCACTAAACTCATAGTACCACCGAGTGATGGACAGACTATTGGACAGAATAAAAGGCACTATATAGGACACTTTATTGATTTCAAGGAGAAACTGCAGTGTCACAATAGTTGACACAGAAAATAAACACACTGGATAATAAAACACAAAATGGTCACCCATCCAGGGCTGGATCTGGCATTGTGGCTGACGCGTCACAATCACAAATTGGCAAAGAAAGATAAAAAAAAACTATAAATATGACAAATTTCTTTTACAATCAAAAAATATTTAGACTTAAACACTGAAATACACATTTTAATATTTCAAATATTTGATGCCACTGTTCTTGTATATTATGTATTTCTACCTCCTGAAGTAAATCGCTACATTTCTTATAAACACCCTAAATTAGTGCGGCCTACACTAATACAGACTTTTTATTTAAGAATGAAGTAAAATAGCTTTCAGGCAGATGAAGACATAGCAGCTATCAGTACCAAGTGTGCCCTAGGACTCCATAGCTTGTACTTTTTCACGATTTTCAGTCTTTACTGCCAAGTGGTAGAACCAAACTGCTTACAATTCCCAGCATCCCACATATTGGTGCCGATTGCCTTTGAGAATTTGACAGAGGAAGCATAGTGTCAGGAGCTGCAGTGCCTCACCTTATGATCAATTGTGAGCCAGAGAAAAGGGAGACAGCAATTTAAACCTGGGTACTAACATTCATGGATGTTAACAGGATTTTTTGTGTTTAGGTAAAAAAAAAAGTTCTCAGAATAGAATTTCAGAGTTACAACAACATGGGCATTTGCAGTGCATCAATTTAAGGAAAGTCGAGGAAGAACCGAAGCATGGTAACATGCTCACTGATGAATTGAGATATAAAAATAAAAGACAAATTGGTGTCGGCCATGGTGCTTCCAGTGTTAAGCAGATCTGAGAATGTTGTATTATTGAACAATATTACAATAATTGTTCAACTGTATTCCAAGACCAAAGCTGCACTATACAAAACAAAAAGTGCCATCATATCTAATGTCCCAAAACAAACAAAAGCTAGCATCCACACATTCTGCACAAGCATACAAATTGGGAAAATGTCCACTCCTGATGAATTTTATCATAAACTGCTTTTTATGATGTGGACTAAGACATTAATTACATAAAACATGGAATTTTTAAGTTCAAGATAAAGAGAATGCTGGGATTCTGTTGATTACATTATCACTGCCAGAATCGGACGACTCTCTTGGCACTCTCTAAATAATAAAGTCCATAAGACCCAACATTTACAACAGGCAAGCGAGCAAAGAGCTCCTCTCAGGTGCTCACTCAAGAGAGGCGCAGTGCATTTAAGCTATGTCAGAATAAAATGCCTTCATGCTTCTTTACCTTTTTGGCACTGCAAAATGATGTTGCACTAGCCAAGACCTGCAGAAGACAGCAGGATATCGAAGGAGTCGCCACCTTTTCTCGACCTGAGCTAGTAATTCCGACAACTGGCAGACTTTCAGAAATTCTTGGCATAAAAACTGGAATGCAGTAGGAAGCTTTCAGTAAACTTCACCACTCGCTGGTTAACACTATATAGCACCTTTCAGATAAACTACTGTGGACTGATCTGTAGGTCAGGATTTCTTAAAATTATTGTCAATCTGCATGTGAAAGAAGCCATTTTAATAGTAAAGCAAGAAGAAGCTGTATACCATTCATCCACTGTAGATAACAGAAATGATAAAAGTTAACAGGTAGAATCTTAAACCAGGACAGGTGAAGTATGTATATACCCCATCTTAGCTTGAGATCCCAATAACAAGAGTGGGGGGCAAAAAAAAAAAAAAAAAAAATCAATGGCCGAAATGTTTTCAATTATAGATTATATACACTAAACAAATACATAAAAGTTATTTTAGTAAATTAAGTGCCAACAGTAGAACAGAGTTTATGGACAGTTAAGACAAAAATGACAAAACCAAAGTCACAATGGACATACAACAAACCATACTGTACATCCTGGGTTTTAAATCCAAATTCTAGTTATCATTAAGGCAGAATTTGCTAGTCTTTCCTAACTTTGTGTGGGTTTCTCTCTCACATCTCCAAAAGCATTTCAGACTTGTTTGTTTTGTCACTGTTATGCATCAGTTTGAATGTACATCTATTTTATGTTTTGTCAGGTCATGTAATTTTCTAAACTGCTTAATCCAGATTGGGGTCACAGGGTGGGCTGGAAGCTAATCCAGCTAGGACAGGGTGCCAATGATTTTTGTTAAATTTGAGCTATTAATTTGAGTCAACTTTCATGCTTTTACGTTAGTTTCACTTATTTTGTAGCAGCACTACTAAAAATGGGACTGCAATTCCCAGCAGCCCTAGTATCAGTGCACCGTTGGGCAGGTTTGGCTGTTACTGGAGTAGAGGCTGAAAGAAAGGAGATGAGGTGCGGGATTTAAAATGGAGCTGTAACAAGCCAACAGCATCATGATCGCCTTTTGTGCTATCAACACTTTCACGCTCACCCCATGGATTACAGTTTTCACTGGATTTGTGTTCTTGTCCTGCGCCTGTTTGTTCGTGTGGTCTTGTTCAACGTAAATATTGTCCTTGGGGCACTCCCAAAGAGCGCAATTCATCATCGAGCAAACGTAACAGGGCTGGACAAAACTTTACATTACATTCAGGAGGTTGATCACTGGGGATTTCATTTCTTTCATCATCCTCACCTGCATCTATGAAACTTGACTGTGTTTTGGACTGTGCTGTGAGTGCTTACGGTTACCATTTAGTGGCTTGTTTTCTCTCGGTTGTCTTTTGTATCCGTGCCTAGTTAATTATCACTGTTGGGGGGTTAATTGGGTGGGTTTTGGCATGCAAGTTACTTGTTTAATTGTTTCTACGCATTCATCATTTAGTTAATACACTCCTACTCATTTATTTATTTAATCACTGGGTTTCGTTCCTCTGTGTGTGAACATGGACAACGTGGTGTGTTCCTTGGGGTCCCCTAAATAAAATAAACAAAATGCCGTGTTACAACAGCCTAAAGCTTTGCATCTCACAGCCACTACAACTTATTTGTGTCCCGTCTCCTTAAATGTGCTTCTGTTTGCTGTGTTTTGTGGGTTATTTTCTTTCTGTTTCAATTCTTCACTTCAACTTAAAGATCAATGATACTGAAATTTACTTATGACAGAGTCTAATAAAACCATAATGAACTGCAAATTCATTACAGCTTTTTTTATATATTATTAGGTGGAAGTGAGATATTTCTGTTTTCTGTGAACAGTATTGATAATTCAAAAGTGTACAGCAGTAATGACAAGAACCCATACTCAACATTACCAATAACGCAGATGCTTCAGGACATCAGGTTAGGAGATTATTAAACCACAGTAAGCCCTTCTTGTTGAACACCTCACTAGTGATTCAAGAGTTTAAATGTAAGAGTGGACTAATTACATGCATTTCCCAGCTTAAAGAACACAGACCCATTTAACATGATTATTTTCAGCTCTGCTGTAATTATTGACCTGTCTATTTCAAATGTCTGCACAAATATAACCCAAATAAAGTTTATCCTTAAGGATTTTTGAGCCCTCTTATTTCACCATGAAAACTAATGATATTTTGTGTCCCCAGAAGTAAACACAGACCTCCAATGACCTTTTTATTTTGCCATCATCCATTTTTCCCCTGAGCAGTTCTCTAATGTCAGCCTATTATCTCAGCCCTTTCCCATGTAAGTTCTGCATACCAGTAATGTTCAGTTAAGCGAGACACTCCGCTCTTTTTTGGTTCACAAATTTAGAGCTACAGCTACTGTTTAAAACTAACATGAGCTTTCCTTGTATTATGGTCCTTCTCCTTTATTATTTCAATGTCTTCTCATATCACTGTTGATGCTTTACTATATCATGGAGACAATTTCATTATCAATTCTCAAACTCTAACGCACCCCACGTTCACTCTGCTTGCTATCACAAGATTATAAAAGCCATGGAATACTGAATACTTACTCACAAAACTCAGTCATTTACGCTGTGTAAATTCATAACCAGCACTTCTACAGGACATTTGCGTTTTCCCTTGTCCACCTTTGAGTAGCGAGTAAAACGCTATATAAATGCAAAGAATTATTATATAGCCTGCAAACACACCAGATTCATATCATTGTTAAATAAAGCATTATGTCATTAGTTTCTGTTAATAAAAAAAATTAATCTTTTACAGTCGGTGCAAGAGTGTCAACTAACAATATCTTTAACGGTAATGCTATGGCATGAAGAATTACCATTGATCTTTCAGGAAATATTCTTCCTTATTTCCTAGCAGATCATGTTACCTCAACAGGGACTTCCTTCTGTACCCCACCAATAAACTCACACTGCAGCACCTCAGTACTACTCATCACGTTCTTAAAAGGATACAGCACTAATTAGTAAGCCACCAACAAAAGGCTCCACTGAATACTAATTTTTGTATTCTAGATACTTAATGCTACTAGTACTTGTATTCCGTACAGCCAAATCCTGCAAAGGATGCCATTTAAAATTAAAAAACTTTTAACCAACACCAGTCTGTTCATTTTAGAAGTGACATAGTATCAGCTTGCCATGCTATTTGCTGCTTTTTGTAATGCCTCACAAATGTGGGAGTTGTCGTCATCACATCCGTAATTGCAGATCCATATCTTTTACAATCCGCGGTTTGGTGTTTGTCTTCTACTTGAAATTTTAAAACGCAATAGTCTATGTTTGACATAACCATACTGCTCTTTACTCCTCTCTTCCAGAATTGTGTTTACAGTAAAATACTTTGCTGTATGTTAGTTTGCTGAGGTTTACGGTACATAGAAGGTGTATCTCAGCCATTCCTACTGGCCAATGCACTACTCCAAGTGCATGAAACATGAAAACTTATAGTCTCGAGCAGAGGAGACTATGTAGGGACCTCATCCAGGTATTTAAAATCCTCAAAGGTACTGATAAAGTAGATTCAGCAACATTCATTCTGCTTAAGGTTGAATCTCTTACTCTAGGACATCAGTAGAAAGTTCATTTAAAACTGAGGCCAGGACGCTCTTCTTTAGTAAAAGAGTTGTGGGACTCTGGAACAAACTATTCAGACAAAGCGTTGACAACCTTTAAGAAGGACCTGGATGAGATATTAGGACAGCTCTAGGATTCCAATCCGTGTGGTTCATTGTGTGGTGGGTGCAGCAACGTGTCATCAGCGTATGCTCCCAACATTGGCTATTAGCTAACCCAGCGTTTATCAACCTTTAAGTATTTGCAACCTGAGTTTTCATAACAGTTTTAATCGTGCCCCCCTAACGTTTTTTTGAAACCCTAATAAAGTTTATTCCTATATTTTTTGCTGCCGATACACCACTACAAGTTTAAAAATTTCCTACAAATAGCAAAATTACGCCACATATGGCAACATTCGCACCCCCTTATTTGTTACTGCCCCCCAGTTTGAGAACCGCTGAGCTAAACAAAGAGGCTTGACGGACTGAATGGTCTCCTCTAGTCTGTCAAATGTCTTAGGTTTCTTCTGTGCCTTTATCCAAGGCAAGTTACAACATTTGAGAAATACAGCTGGTTAGATTTCTGTTGATTTTCCCAACTGGGGCACAGTTAAGTGAACGGACTTGCTCATGGACACAGTGTCAGAGGTGGGATTTTGAACCACAACCTCAGTGTCTGAAGTTCACATTCTTAACCAAAATGCCACACTGTTTGCCCACACGTTTAACTCCCTGAGCCTGTCACAGTAGGATGTGTCCTTAAATCCGAGGATAGACCTTTCTGACCCAAATTAGATCAGTCCACTTAACTTTCACACCGTCCCCACATCCCCTCTAAGAACTTTATGGATGGTTATGGATGAGTGGGCAGGGGATCAAGATTACTGGGCGGCCCACCCACTCATTTTAAATGGTGAAGGAAAACACTAACTGTGCACCAGCCTTGTATCAAAGTTTTGAAGACGGAAGGAAACAGACATCCAAAAACCATTGGTAATTAGGTGTCCCAAAATAATGAGTCCAGCAAAGCAAATATTAACAGTGCTGTGCAAAATTATTTATTGTTGTCTAAGAAAACAAAACGAAAGCCTGGTCTGAAATATAAGAAGCACAAGAAGTTTGACAAATGAACAGACACCATTCAGTCCATCAAGCTCATTTGATAAATAAATAATTTAGGCGTTCAAGCCTGCCTTTTAATTAAACATTAAAATCGTAAGGCACTGTATGTTACTTTGTGAAGACGCGTTTTAGCCCAGAAGGGGCAGATATAAGCAGGCAGCATATTATCAGGCATGCAGTTTAATGTATTTTTGTCTGACTCAACAAAAGCCCATTACAAACTGTTTTGTTAAATATTTGTTACAGAATCCAATAAAAGAGGACTGTCCTGTTCACAACTTTGTTATACTTCACTTTCATGGAAACTCTACTGAAGAAAACTACTGTACTGAAAGAACATAAGAAAAAGGGTACCCTAAAAGATTTAAACATGCTCCACAAAAAGACAAAAGTTTCAAAAGCTTTCTTTTCCTAATGCAGCAAGAAAGAACCCTAAATCAAAACAGAACATACACAATTTGTCAAATGCAGAACTTTTACCAAAGATGTAGGGCCCAAAAAGTCTGTGGTTGAGTTCATTGAACCCACACACACACACATATATAAATATATATATAAGTTTGTTTTCAAAGAAGAAAGCAGCTCCATCCGCTTTGTGAATAACGACTTCAAAACATGTGTCAGTCTTGGCCACAGGGCACAAAATGCTCCCATTCCACCCACATGAAGCCTCAAAGTGAACACACGCGCAATTTAGCAGATAACATTCAAAGGACAACTAATCAGTCGCACTTGAAAATGACATTTAGAACAACGAAGCAGCTTTGGTGTTCCACAAGTAATTCTGTTACTAAAGAATCATGGCTGCCTTACAACAGTACAATTAAAAATGCCCGTTACCTTGAAGCATTTGAGACACTGTAATGCTACCAGGCCACAAAAGGAAAAACCTCTCTTGAAGTAGTTTTGATTAAAAATTATAAAAAAAAAATGCCTAGATACTATGGCTATACAAAACATAGGGTCTGAATACTCGTATTAAAAATGCATAAATATTTGAACACAGTAATCACTTGCGATGCACAGGAACCCCACTAATGTGAAAATATGCAAATACAACTTGAGCCCATGATTACTGTATATTCTATGTTTAGTACACTAAATGAGATGCAAAAAAGTTGTGAGAAATGCAAGATAAAACAATCACTGTGTAATCAAATCGTGAGACAAAAATGATTAATATTACAGATGCAAGAGAAATCCAACACTAAGCACAAAGCTAACACTCATGACACAGTCCAGATACACAGACGCAGATGATGGTGCCGTAGTTCTGAAATGAACTCACCTTGTGAACGGCTTCCTGAAAAGTTATGTAAAGTTTTGTCCTGCTGTGATGCGGATGTAAGTAAAGATTTGTGGAATCTGTGCGCACTCCCCAGACGAAATCACATGAACAAGCAGGCGCAGGACAAGAACATACATCCGGATAAAACTAAAATCTGATGGGTGTAAATGTAATCAAATCAAACAAATACTGTACACCTTCGACTGTGATCCTTGTTACGGCACACTTTTAAAACTAGTGCCCTCATCCTTTATCAAGCAGCCCCCATGGCAACCACCAAATCTGACCAATGAACACAGTGCTCCCGGGGTTACTGGGATTTGCAGTCCATTTAGGTAGCAGGGCTACAGTGTCGTCTACGGTTGCCCACAACAAGTAGCAAAACTTGCAAAATAGATTCCATTTAATTATTGATGACAAAACCGTGAACAGGCAGATCCACGAATCATAAACATGCAAATCACAAGGGCCCAACTGAATATTTGAAAATAGGTGAAAGGCACCAAGTACGACTACATGTAGTATTTTTGTACTTAACATTCCTTTGTATGTTTCACTTTAATCGTTTTTACTTTTTTGCTCGTGGCATGCTCAGCAAAGGATGCAGCGCTGGTGCACTGACTCAAGCACTAAGGTAGACTTCACATGGGAAATACAGGCCTTTACAAAGATGATTTTCCATGCACAGAAAGTGAAACAGTCAAAAAGCAAAGTGGAGTCAGGACACTTCACATATCTAATGAAAGTATGAAAGCCACAGAACATCATGGAGTATCACTGGTTAAATCACATGTTAAATGCACTCTTCTTCCTCCAGCCCTCCTCTCCACTATGTGCCTTTCTGGTTCTTGGGTGCAAAAGATGTGAAATCAGTGCCTGTCTATATTTTACAGAAGTTGAGGCATGGCAAGTCTATTTATGTTTCATAAATGGAGCTCATGAATGTACTACATGCATTGTATTGATCTTTACATATGTCCTCCTCACGACAGACAGACAGACGTTTTTATTTGTCCCCAGGGGTAAGTTTGGCTTTTTACAGACACACATTTTGCAAACACTTTCATTCAACAGCGAAAGACACAGTGGGGGTCCAGTGGTCAAAAAATAACATACAGGATTAAATGGGATACCCCCTTTTACAGATTTACTAGACACATAACACATGCAAACTTAGTACTTATTTTTCATTATGCCTTTATTTTAGTCATTGTGTCAAACCAACAACTCCAAAAAGATGCACCTTGGTTGGAGTAGCTAAAAATGCTTTCTTGATACTGAGAATGGTCTTTATAAAAATGATTTTAAAGAGATTATAATAATAAACAGAAAAATGGAAATATGGAACTTATTTCAGATTAGGTTTAATGGGAAAGGCAAACCGCTTCTGTTTGCTACACGGTTAACGGTTTTAATAGAAAACAGCAGCAAATCAGGGTCCTCAGTTTCAAGAGTGAAGTGAAACAGGATCAGAAGCAGAACTGGAAACACACTTAAAATCTGTTGTCAGTACATCAGTTAACCAAAAAGTACAGCAGTGAGGTAGAAACGTTTGCCAGTTTTATAAATGACACTATAAACTAACAATTACTATAAAAATAATAAAAACGCTGATCATGGAAGTGATGTATTAAACACATGCAAAAAATACAGCAGAGCATGTCCAGAATAACACTATGACAAATTGGTGGAAGGAAAATAAAGGGCCATTATTCAATTGTCAGTGTTTGCCTTCGAATAACAATTTATTCATATACATTAAATTTAAACAGTGATGTTCGATCTGACAGCCTACATAAAAAATATTACACAAATTTAAAATCATCACACAAACTGTCCGCAACAAAGCCTGCATTACACTTCATAGTAAACAAACAGAAAAAATGAAACCAATGATTAAATAAAAACTTCTAGAAATTCCTGTTAATGCAAGAAGAGAGAAGAAGAGGAAAATGAACTTTTGTGAGGTCCAGACAGGCCACTCTTTACCAATGTAGATATTTATATACTTTCATAAACATATGTTGAAATCCACTGTGTAGGCTGAAGCAAATAAGATGGTCTGGTGTTTTGTCACCGTGATGTCCGTTTCTACAGACAAAAGCAGGAGTGTGAAAAAAAAAAAAAAGAAAAAAAAAGCCCAAGCGTCATCACATTATGGAGAATACAAATATGTAAGGATTACAAACAATTATCGTCAAAAGCAATTACAACGGTTAAATTTTTATTTTTGAGCAAATGAGTAACAAAAAAAACCAAAAAAAGAAATAAGATTAGAACACAGACATAAATACTTTCCTTTGATGACACACTACAGACTGCTAATCAGAGTAAAGAATTGCAATGAATACATAGCATGCTCCAACTTCAGATGTACCAAAACTTTAGCGCTGCTGCAGATATTCCTATACCAAATGCCATACAACTGAAACTACAGACAGAAAGCCAAATAAACAAAAAACAATTTAATTTAATAAAAAAGGAAAATTGTAAACCATAGCTGCAATGTAAACAGCCTAATCAGACATCCCTGTCAGGGTATGTCAGTCTAAAGCAGTGGGTCTTTACGGTAGAGTTGTACTTATACCTGCTAGTACACCATTCAAAAGGCTGCAAAAGTCCAGGTGTGTCCACAGAACCTTACAATGCAACACTATAAAAATGAACACCACATAAAATAAGATTGACAAACAATGGGCCCCTAAAAGCTAAGGCATTACAATTACATCTCAAGGGTGCACCAGTTCAGTCCCCACCTGACTTACTGTGTGACCTTCAGCAACTTAAACCCTACCTGGTATCAAACCACAGAAACATGGAAAGAGCTGTAATACATAAATGACACAGAATATGTGATCAATTGTTTTGTGTTTGTTTATTTGTAATTAATTCAGACCACTATGCATAGCATCTCTTTTCACTTTAACATTCAAGAGTCTTCTGTTGATGAGCATCAAAATGGCAAATTAAATCAACTGAGATTCATGTTATATAACATTTTTTAATAAACATTTTATTGAATATACTAAAATCAAACAACATTCAATATAAGCAAGTGAAGTTTTACAAAACTACGTTTGAAACAAATCAACCCCCACCCGTGAGAAAAAGAGCTATATTGAACTGAATTTTAACTTCATTACCAGGCAATGTAGTCAAGAATTTCTCTTGGTGTTATGTATTTGCATGTGTTTCATTTTAATGTAGAGTGCTATTTTTTTCCTTAGCACTACTACAACTTTTCTTCAGTGCTGCCATTCCTGAGGTTTTGGTGTCTTATTTCACGTCAACTAAAAACCAACACCAGATTTCAAACAGTAACTCAATCCCTGAATATTAAAAGTTATTTACAGCTCTTAAGCAGCCTGTGTCACTCTGGCATATCAGTGAAATTAAAAAATCCTTCTAGGATAGGCAGTGTCTGGGTAATCAGACTCAGCAGCTCAAAAAATGTGGAACAAATGCTTCAACAAAACCAATCAAAAAAGAGTTTTTGAACAAATAAATGTCTGGTATTTCATATAACAAAGCTTCTATCCGAATGTACTATAAGAAAGATGAGTCGAAACTAAAAAGTCCACTTAAAATTTTATTTGGACAGTATGGCAGAATAACCCTGTTATGATTCTGACAGTCTTAATGTGGAACATTAATTTATTTTTAATAATTTTGTTGGGCAACCCAGTGTTGCAATGGTTAGTACTTCTGCTTATGTGGAGCCCTCACATTCTCTCCATGCCTGTACTCCATATCTGCTAAAACATGAATGTCTCAGTAATCCAGTAACTCCAGACTGGCCATTGTGTGAGTGTTTGTTTAGGTGTAAGCACCGAGTTGGCCCCAGTGCAGTAGTTTGGAGGCCTGGCCTGCGCCCGAGTGCTACTTGAATTGACCGCTGCCCCCTTATGCTAATCTGAATTGGATTAAAAAGGTCTGAGAATAGAAAACAATTATCAGTATTCCATTAATAAATTTCCAGCAAATTCTGGATATTCTCTAGGAACGGTCATTGTTGACAGCCTGCAATGCAAGCGCATGCATTTTCCATCATAAGACATCACATCAGAAAATACACACACTTCACATGTTAGAAAAAACAGTAATATGTATGAAGAGGTGGACATGTTGGTGACTAATGTTTAAGAAGCATGAACAGTACAATTACACAGACATACCTGGTGTTCTGGACTATTTTGTATCTACTCAAAATGATAGGCCTTTTACAAAGCCTTACAAAAATCCTTCAATAATAAGAACAACAACAACAACAATAATAATAACCTTCAACTAAAAAAAAAAAAACAGCATACATGGTGTAAGTTATAGCTGTGCTACTTTAAATGATCACCAACATGCCTGTCTGCACACAGCCCTTGCGCCCTGGAAGAGCAATTTCCTCAACGACAGATTCTGTTGTCAGCTCCAGTTACCCAGAGCTTCCCACCGTGCTTCTCAAATACTGTAAACGTGACATTATTCTCTAGAAATAGCATCTTCTTTTTATAGAAATAGATTCATGCTTACTCTCAAAAGCAGCTTCCTACAAGCTAGCCTGTATCTTCTAGTCATGCTCGTACTGCATTTCCCGATTTTTAAATTACTTGCAGACCCTATGAGTTGAGAAAGACATCATTAGGCGCCACAGTCAATTAAAATGACACTCAGTTATTAGGCTCATAGACTGCTGCTTTAAAACTGAAGGAAAAGAATGTGTGTTGAACAAGATACACAGCCAAATTACAGGATGTCAAAACCTTTGTGCTAACATTTGTAGAAACTGATTTACAGAATTGTGTGTTACATCTGAAGAATATTAATTAAGAACCAGAAAAATGTTAGGTTTTACGCATGCCACCGACATTTCTTCAAATTTCTGTAGTACAGAAAAAGACCCATTGGTGGTGAGATGTATTATTGGGTATCTTCCTAATTTTATCATGCGATATACAACTATTTCAGCAGTTTCAGTGTAACACAAGAAAATGCACTTGACATATTAGAAAAAACACTAATACACGTGAAGAAGTGGACATGTTAGTCAGCAGCTTGAAGAGGACAATTACACAGCTATACTTGATGTTCTGGACTATTCTGTATCTACTAACAATGATGGGCGTTTTAGAAAGCCTTAAATTATATACTATATAGTTGATTTTTAGGACACAATTTAAAACATGCCAGCAGCACTAAAAATAAATAAATTAAAAGCATGACCCTACACCTGTATCAGTGTGTCGATTACGGCACCTTACAAAAGCAGAAACAGCTGAACCATTATTGTCAAATTCAACAAAATCTCCATGTATCCATTTTCTTCTGGCCTGAGTGTTAACAAGCCAAAGCACAGCCATAACTGGCACAAAGCAGAAATCAGTGAGGTGCCAGTCATTCTGCTTTCAGTCTAAATCAGGCAATTTTCACTCTCTGTGCTCTATTTTGCCTTTTAATAACTTGTATTGCCAGGCTTTATTTCCTGCCTTCAGTTCTTTATCCTTAGGACTAATCATTTCATAGTTTTATTTAGATGAGTTAGTATCTCTGTCATGGTTGCCTGTAAAATTTATTAGGAGACAAATTACTTTGTTGAGTCTCAAATCAAGGACGCACACAAGTGAAAGTTTAGGGATAAATTAAAGGTACACCTGCATAAAAAGCAGTTTATACATCACAGTGGCACTTTCCCATAACATGCAGGATATGAACGTTAAACTAGAGTGAGGTCAAGCAAGTCTGCTTACAGTATGTACACTCCAGGAAATATAATGTAAAATAGTGTTTTACAAAACAACCCAACCTGATATTTATCCGAGATGACTGTTATATAAAAAAGCACTATATTATTTCAATTTAAAATTTTCCATAACTATTGATATGCATTACAAAGTGAATGTATATTTATTTATTCAAGAAGCTGTTTACTCTTCTACAGTTTTGCACTTGTAATCTACTGTCATATTAACTCAGGATATATTATGATCACATATTTTTCATACACCCTATACTTAAATGTGAACATTCCCCAAAGCCAATGAAATCTTCCCAATTTGTTGTTACATAGGAGTAAATCCCCATCTCTGTCACATAAAGATGAAGTCCCGAAAATACATACCGGAGACTTGCTTCCATAAATGTGTCCCAGCATCCACCCAGCCCCTCACAAATGATAAAACCAATGATGGAAATTAATAAAAAATAAATAAATAAATAAATATATAACAGATCAGCTAAACTTCACCATATAACTGCAATAATAGAGTTCATTTATTTATAACAAGATCACAATCTAAATCTTAGATTGGAACATACCACCTCCAAAATTTCTACATGGATGACAAGTCCTTCAAACACATGGAGAGATGGTAAAATTAAATCTTTTGTCAAAACTGTTTATTTCTTGGAGTGCCAACTTGACAAAGCATACTACACCATGACAATTCAACTAGTAATTGACATCTGAGTATCTCCTGTTAAAAATATGCATCTGTTCTGAATAAATCTGAATGTGGTACATTTCGACATCACTAACATAATCAGTTACTTACTAATCTCTGAAAGAGACAGAACTTTGTTCTCAACATGGAAAAAAAATTAATGATAATTAACTAATCAAAAAAAAAAAAAAACACAAATGCTGGGACTGTGACCATCCACATCCACATCTTTCATTCCTGATTAAAAGATTGGACTTATTTGTTTTACCTTTTTCCATCTGCTCACCATCCAGAGCATCACAGCTGCTTGGGCTTAGATTAACACTTCACTTCCTGCTGGCGCACACAGTATAGCAAAGTAATGAGCGCCCACAGTTGGCGCACTCTCACTCCAAAAAGGTGTGAACACTATAGCTCTTGGAAGAATGTGACAACCAGCTTTTAAAAACACACCACTTTCCAGAGCACCTTGGATATATAAAGCTGCACCGATTATATCAAGTGTCAACCTGCTGTCCATCATTTAGAGTGTCACACTTTAGATAGGTTTTGGAAGGGAGTGCAATACAGGGCTTTTGTGCTCTCCTTTAAAATGTTATTTTCTGCCATTGGTTAGATTGTATTCATGTACCAATCGTCCAGGTATATTTAAGGTATTAAATCTCTTTGTATTAGACGTGTAAATAACAATTTTGATCCAATCACTGATTATTAGAATTATTAGAATACAAATAAAATATAAAATTGATTTAATTTTTAGGTGTGTTTGTATATGGATGCATCCGGCGCCGCCGTGAGTGGCAGCCTTTTCAGCAGCTCCGTGTATGACTGTATATGTATGTGTACTTTTCTACTTTTATTTTTCTATTTTTATTTATTGATCACTCCTACCACTTTATTTTATGTGGATTCCTTCCCTGGACACACTTACTTTTACAACGTGGGCATGGATTTTAACACGCCGAGACTCGCCTATTCAAGTACTCAACTTCGGGCGCTGAGAACAAATGCCAGTGCCGGTGTGGTTCCATATTTACCGGACGAGGTAAGAAGGCGGTATCGTGGCAGCAGAGCCGGCACTAAGCTAAAAAAGAAGCGGATTGCGAGAAAGTGGCGTTTCAAGCCTTCGGTGCCTTCTGTGATTCTGGGGAATGTAAACTCAATCTCAAATAAGATCGACGAACTGGCTGCGCTGGTGAAAAATGTAAGGACCTACAGAGAATGCAGTTTGTTGTGTTTCTGCGAAACGTGGCTAAATAACACCATCCCAGATGCCAACGTGGAGCTACCCGGGTTTAGCACAGTTAGAGCGGACAGAGATGGAAGTACCTGTGGTAAGCACAAAGGAGGAGGACTCGCTCTCTATATTAATACACGGTGGTGTTACTCTGGACATGTTAACGTCAAAATCTCCACTTGCTGCAGGGATATCGAACTGTTGGCCGTAAGTTTACGTCCCTACTATTTGCCCAGAGAGTTTGGACATGTCATTGTTGTTATTGTATACATTCCTCCTCGGGCAGACGTGGAGTCAGCGAGTGACATCATCCATTCCGCTGTTGCTAAGTTACAAACGCAGCACCCTGAGGCGCTTGTGCTAATCGCTGGAGACTTTAACCATGTGACGCTGGACAAAACATTGCCTGCATTCTCCCAGTATGTGGACTGTAACACCCGGGGAAATAAGACTATTGATTTACTGTATGCAAACGTTAAAGACGCATACAGCGCCACCCCGCTGCCTGCGCTTGGGAAAGGAGATCATAACCTGGTTCAGCTTCAGCCTCACTATAAACCAAAAGTTAGAGTCCTACCTGTAACCACACGATCATTCAGGAAGTGGACCCCGGAGGCTGAGAATACTCTGAGAGAACTTTTTGGAACTACAGACTGGGATATCCTGCAGGGATCTCATAATGAGAACATTGAGGAAGTTGTTGACTGCACTACTGACTACATCAACTTCTGTATGGACATTGTAGTTCCAGTAAGAACAGTACGCTGCTATGCTAACAACAAGCCATGGATTACAAGTGACATCAAGGGCCTTTTGAATCAGAAGAAAAGGGCTTTTAAAGACAGTGATCAGCATGAGCTCAAGCGCGTGCAGAAGGAACTCCGAGTCCAACTCAGGGCGGCGAAGGAGCAGTACAGGAGAAAGCTGGAGCAGAAGTTGCAGAATAACAGCATGAAGGAAGTGTGGGATGGGATGAAGATCATCACTGGCTGCAGCTCGAAGCAGGGTACCACCATTGAGAGAGACGTGAAGAGAGCAAACCAAATGAACAACTTTTTTAACAGGTTTGACCACCCTAACCCACTCTCACTCTCACCTCGGAGTACTGCACCCTCCACACATCCTTCTGCTGATACCAGCATAGGAAAAACATCCCCACCCATAATAACAACAGCGCAAGTGAGCAGAGAGCTGAGGAGACTTCGTGCCAGCAAAGCAGCGGGTCCAGATGGAGTATCACCACGACTGCTGAAGGTCTGTGCATCGGAGCTGGGGGGTCCTCTACAGCGCATCTTCAACCTGAGCCTGGAACAGGGGAGAGTCCCGAGGCTTTGGAAAACATCTTGTATCACCCCAGTCCCAAAGGTATCACGTCCTAGTGAGCTGAATGACTTTCGGCCTGTTGCTCTGACATCACATGTGATGAAGACCATGGAGAGGCTGCTGCTTCACCACCTTAGGCCACAGGTTCAACACGCCCTTGACCCTCTGCAGTTTGCATACCAGGAGAAGGT
This sequence comes from Erpetoichthys calabaricus, assembly GCF_900747795.2. NCBI lineage: Eukaryota > Metazoa > Chordata > Cladistia > Polypteriformes > Polypteridae > Erpetoichthys > Erpetoichthys calabaricus. The sequence goes on along the minus strand of NC_041409.2, from coordinate 100,230,038 downwards.
GGGAGCGGAAGATGCCATCATCTATATGCTACACCGATCCCTCTCTCACTTGGACAGAGGCAGTGGTGCTGTAAGAATTATGTTTCTAGACTTCTCTAGCGCCTTCAACACAATCCAACCTCTGCTCCTTAGGGACAAGCTGACAGAGATGGGATTAGATTCATACCTAGTGGCATGGATCGTGGACTATCTTAAAGACAGACCTCAGTATGTGCGTCTTGGGAACTGCACGTCTGACATTGTGGTCAGCAACACAGGAGCGCCACAAGGGACTGTACTTTCTCCGGTCCTGTTCAGCCTATATACATCGGACTTCCAATACAACTCGGAGTCCTGCCATGTGCAAAAGTTCGCTGATGACACTGCTATCGTGGGCTGTATCAGGAATGGGCTGGAGGAGGAGTATAGGGACCTAATCAATGACTTTGTTAAATGGTCCGACTCAAACCACCTACACCTGAACACCAGCAAAACCAAGGAGCTGGTGGTGGATTTTAGGAGGCCCAGACCCCTCATAGACCCAGTGATCATCAAAGGTGACTGTGTGCAGATGGTGCAGACCTATAAATATCTGGGAGTGCAGCTGGATGATAAATTAGACTGGACTGCCAATACTGATGCGCTGTGCAAGAAAGGACAAAGCCGGTTATACTTCCTTAGAAGGCTGGCTTCCTTCAACATCTGCAATAAGATGCTGCAGATGTTCTATCAAACAGTTGTGGCGAGCGCCCTCTTCTACGCAGTGGTGTGCTGGGGAGGCAGCATTAAGAGGAAAGACGCCTCACGCCTGGACAAACTGGTGAGGAAGGCAGGCTCTATTGTTGGCATGGAGCTGGACAGTTTAACATCTGTGGCAGAGCGAAGGGCGCTCAGCAGGCTCCTATCAATTATGGAGAATCCACTGCATCCACTAAATAATGTAATCTCCAGACAGAAGAGCAGCTTCAGCAACAGACTGCTGTCACTGTCCTGCTCCACAGACAGATTGAGGAGATCGTTCCTCCCCTAAACTATGCGACTCTTTAATTCCACCAGGGGGGGTAAACGTTAATATTTAACATCATACATAGTTATTGTCTGTTTTTTTCACCTGTATTATCATCATTCTTTAATTTAATATTATTTATTGTATCAGTATGCTGCTGCTGAAGAATGTGAATTTCCCATTGGGATTAATAAAGTATCTATCTATCTATCTCTATCTATCTATCTATATAATCCATACAACAACTATTGTCATTGCAGTCTGTCTGTCTGTCCACATGAAACAATAGTGGGACTCTCTTGTTAAATTTTGCTGCCCATTCTTCAAGAAAATTAGTAAGTAAATTGGGTTGTCAAAAGTATCAAAATATTCATAAGTATTGGTTGTAAATTTTTAAAAAATTGTTTCAATACTCATTTTTCATGGTATTGATTCTACAGCCTACATTATGAAGGCACTTCCAGTCTGCTCTGGCTTTTGACAGATGAGCCTCGTAGGCTAGCAATGGCATGGCTCAACTTGCTGGTACGTTTCTTATAGCATTTTATTTCTGAATTACAAGACATTAATCAGTATAAACCGATGCGTATGAAGTAGGAATGTGATGTTTGTTATTTTTCTGTCAGTTAAATTTTTAATACAATTTACAATACAATTTATATTTGTATTGCCCAAAATCACACAAGAAGTGCTGTAATGGCCTTTAACAGGCCCTGCCTCTTGCTGGCCCCCCAGCCTTGACTCTCTAAGACGACAATTGAAAAACTCCCAAAAAAAACCCTTATGGGAAAAAATGGAAGAAACCTTGGGAAAGGCAGTTCAAAAACAGACCCCTTTCCAGGTAGGTTGGGCATGCAGTGGATGTCAAAAAGAAGGAGGGTCAATACAATACAATACACAGAACAGAACACAAGTCATCATCAATACTGTATTAAAATAAAAATGTTACAAGTACGGAGCAGAATTTAACAGGAGATGATAATGCATTAAGATAGGGGCCTGCAATTATTTTTACCTATCAGACAGTTTGTTTTCTGCACTGTTCACTCAGTGGCAATGCTTTTAAGCACTAGGGCTTTGTTGCTCCCTCAATTTTTAAACCCTCATCATGAAGTGTGCTGCCACAATGCACTACATTAACTTAATTACATGTAATTTAAAATCATGTTTCAAAACATTTTCTATATAATGTAAGGCATTGTAAGTCTTCAGTGCTCAATTGCATAAACAGTGGAACTACTGTTCAGTGCACTCACGTACTTGAAGAATTACAGCAGAAGCTGAATTGTGGGATGGTGACTAAAGTGAAAGTTGGATCTGGCTGGCTGTGGTGGCCGCTTCACAGATGTGGTCTGCATGAACACAGCAGTGAGCCAGCCGTATCACAAGATGTGGGCTCAGCACAGCACTGACGGCAATTTGATGATTTGTTTACTTTGGTGACAACCCTGTTTATTCACAGTCTTCCTCAGAGAAAGCTACTCAAAATTCAAATCGGACTAGAAATGTTTGTGAGTGTGGAAGGATGGGAACTGTGGCTTTTTGGGGTGGGCCATAATGCTCATTAAGGTTAACACCAAGACAACTACTCTAGCTAATTATTCTTACACTTCAATGACTAAAACTTTCAATATTAGTTTTCATCAATGTAAAGATTAAAGAGTTTAATGAATAAAAGAATTGCAATTTACGTAAATCCATGTTTTACTCGGCTGCATTATATACTGTATTAGATACTGAAAATTGTATTCAACTTCAATACTTAGAATACATTGTAGTTTGCTTTTTTTTTTTTTTTTTTTTTAAATTCGATTTTAATATACTTCAGGGTCAAATCAACCAATGGCCCATGCACTTTGGCCTCTAAAAATTCCAGAAAATTACCAGGTGTACTCGTGTTAGTCAGGAGACAGCCTGTTAAAATTTTTTGATGTAAGAACAATACATTTCAAAGTACAGCCAGTTTACCGGGAGGGGGGGAATGTTTGGGACAGGGAGTCGATTTTATCCAGCCTCATTTTTTCATCAAATTTCCTAAGTTTGTAGATTAAGAACTAAACTACCAAGCAGGCTCCGACGTTGCATGCTGGTACATTAATTGTGACAAAATTAAAACATTTGGTCCTGATGACCCCAAATGGTCAAAGCAACGCCTTGAAACTGACCAAAATGTAATGGAGTTTTTGGCTTAGCTGTTTTTAGGCTTCAGCAACACACAATTATAACCAACACAGACTTTTGATTTTTTTTTTCTTACTCAGATATCTATATAGGCTTTCTGAAAAAGCAATATAAACAGAAAAGTAACTGTATCAGGGTTTGAACAGCTGATCTCTCAAGTCCAAAAAATCGTCTTGGATTTCAGTTTCAGAACACCCTAACAACATATTTTTAAAATTATCTTCACATTCCAATACTTTTCATTTATTCTATGTTGTCCCTTCTTTCTCAAAACACAAACCGTACTTTTCCTAAGCAAATCTTTCATATTTATTTTCCATCTTAAACATTAGCTGAATATGCCACGTGTCAATAATGGTCATCATTTGAGTTTTCAATCAAGTAAGTTATCAAAAATGTCAAACTTTTTTCATACCAAATGACCATGGCCTATCTCATGTTGTGGAACAGAGAAAGCGATTCTTCATGGCCAAAAGAGTACCTGGTACTCAAGAATACCATCGCTACATTCCTACAGAAGACGGCAAACTCCAAGTCAGCTGGGTGTCTGGTGAAGACAGTCAATTGACTGTCCGAACATTCACCACTGAAGCAGCAGCTGAGATCCTGCCCTGTCACGATCACACTCCTGATGGATCAGATGTGTCCCTCACATTAAACCAGTTCTTACTGGAGACTATGTTGGGTGCATGTAGGATGAAAAAGGCTGGACTGATGTGAAGTTTGACAAGAGTGAAGCAGAAATGCAGACATCCTGATATGTTTCATGCATCCAAACTACCCTTCAGTCTTTCTATTGGCCACCTACAGATATTTGTTGTAGGTGCACTAAGCAGTGCAATGGCACCCAACAGTCAGTGGAAGGCTACAGGACCATCTTGATGTCAAAGACAAAGATGCTCTACATTCTGCACTTCGATTGGAACAGAAATGAAATAGGTCACAATCCTGCTGCTGCAGTACCAAGATGTTAACATTTCATTATAACAAGTGTTGTATTTAGTGGTAAGTCAAGCAGCTGTTGTTCATGCGTTGCGCTTAATGTGCCTTTGGTGATTTAGCTTTTTCCATTAATCCTATACCCAAGTTAGTCAAGAAGAACTTGGTGATTATAATTATTGACAAATGGTGAATTTAACCCATATTTAGAATGGAAGATAAAATGAAAGTTTACATAAGAAAAGTAAGACTTATTTCTTGAGAAATAAGGGACCATGTAGGATACAGGAAAAATAATTTTAAAAACGTCTGGACATCCTCATTAAGCTGGTCTGAAAGTTAAACCCAAAATGATTTTTTCACATTTGAGAGGTCTGTAGGTCAATCCCTAATGCAGTTTCTTGTTTGCTTATTAAAAAGCCGTGTGTAGGTATCTAAACATTCAGTTACAAGTACGCTTTCTGCAAGCTTATACATTGCAAAGCCAAAAAAAATATATAATTTTTTTTTTTTCCCATTTTTGAAGGTCTCCTTTTACCAAGTGGTGTCATCTGGACTAAGCATTTTGATTCTGTTATATACTATACCTATAAAGGTACCACTATGCAAATTGTGAGCCTGCTAGGTGGTTTAGTTTGTGAGATGTGGTCTTGTGAAACTGATGAAAAAACAAACCTGTCATATTTGACAGCCCTCTCCCCTCACAAAATTGTCTGTATCTTGGAAAGTATTGATCTTGCATCAAAATAATTTTACAGGGTGTCTCCTAGATAACATGGGTACATCAGCTATTTTTTGCAGAATTGTTTGAGCCCAAGTGTGTGGGATTTCTGGAAAAATCGGTTGATTTGACATGGAATGACCCTTTATTAGTCCCGAAACTGTCTGTCTGCATGACCACTGGGAGGTCAGAACGCAGGCTCAGCGACTGTACGGCATTCCTGGAGTAATTTTCAGGACAAGGGCCTTGTTATCGTGACTATCATATTGATATTGTATTGAAATCGTTATATCTCAACCAGAGCATGCTGTGCACATTTTTTGAAATTTCAAAACATCCATTGAAACCTCCTCTATCTTGTAACAGAGAAACACTCTGTGTGACTTGTTAGTTCAATTTTAATACTTTCCTCATTGGATAGACGCTCATGTTGGCTGAACAGATCCACAATATGTATTTTTATTTTTTCAGTTTTAATTTCCCCATATGGACAAATATACTTTATTATACAGGTAGTCCCCAAGTTACGGACGTCCGACATACGACTTATGAACGGGGCCGCAGCTGCTCCTTCAACTGTCTGGGGGACGTGACGCAGGCTCTTCAGTAATTACCGCTCCATCATCTTCGGCCTGGGGACACTGCAAGCGGTGACCCGGTTGTGGCTGAACGGAGGCCACTGAGGGTGAATGGGGTGGTGGGGGCAGCATTGTATAGTGTGCCTCGGGTGGCTGCCTACTGAATGGGGGCGGTGGTGGGTGATTCACTACTCACCTTTGGCCGCACCCTGTTCGTTCTTGGTGGGCAGATGCTGCAGGCAGCATACTGTATGCAAGTGGACGTGACTGTTTGGTGGGCGGGTGGTGAATCGCCTCTCATCACCCCCATTCATTCTCAATAGCAAGCCTGCTTGTACTGTTATGTATATAGCAGGAAGTTGTCTCTTGTTCAGTATGCCAGACGTGCTGGCGAGGGGTGCCTTCCTGCTGTGATAGCGTGTCCAGTGCTGTGCAGAAGAGCTCATCTTAACCTTTTGTCTTCACCCTTCAACAATGTCTCTGAAACATAAATCTGATGCAAGTGCTGGTGATACAGTAAAGAAGAGAAAAACCATCAACATATAAAATAAAGTCAAAATAATAAAAAGGTCAGAGAGAGCTGAAACTCCATCATTCATTGGCAGAGCACTTGGTTACAGTCGGTCAACAATAGCATTTATTAAAATAATGGACCTGTTCCGACATACAAATTCAACTTCAGAACAAACCGACAGTCCCTATCTTGTACGTAACCCGGGGACTGCCTGTACTTTAAGTTAGTGAAATGCCAGATGTTATGCATGCAGCACCGTGGCACCAGCTCCCTTTTCTAGCTACTTAAAAGTCGTACAAGCCCAGGTCAGGTAAATTGCCTTTGTAAATGTGAACTTAAGAAATGCAAGCAAAGAGGAGGAAAAGTGGCATATCTAGAAGTGAATGACACAGGAATGGAGCTATGCAAGTGTAACTCTATAAGTATGGAGAGAATAAATATGTATTCAGCATTTGCTTAATACTAAACATCAACAGCTGCATTATCTGCAGATTGTAATCATTCAGTATTGCTCCGACACCAACATTTATCAACACAGCACAATGCTGACCTGCTAACCATCATAGTCCAATGTAGTTAACAATTTTAGTTTGAGACTTCAAAGATTTAAATCTCCAATGGGGACTTCTATTATAACTAGTACGCTTAAGAAAACTGCACTGACCCTTAAATAATCTACAACTAACAATTAAAAAGTATTAAAAAAATGTTTTCTCTTACATCACTTGAGTTGGAGTCTATGAAGCCTATGAAAGCTATTTGAGCTGCCACAGGCCTATATGCGCTCTATTTTTAACAATGTGATATTGTGAAGTGCTATAAAAAAAATTGTATTTATGCACTCTGCTGATGTATGCAATTATCTCCTTTTGTTAGTTGGCTCATTCCTACAAAAATTAACACACACAAAAAGTGACCTGTTTCTCTGATGAAGTAAATAAAACCAAAACGGTCCAACTTTTAAACAGATGACCAAGTTGCCAAAGCACCACAACGTTGTGCCATGTGTACATTCTCTAATTTGCTCAAACAAGCAAAGCCACCCACTTTATAGGAGAGAGAAAGAGAGAGGGTGGTGGGCCCGGCACGTCTCCCATTGTTACGAGGATAGGCTACAGCCCCAACCACAAATCTGAATTGGATTACACAGTTTTAATAATGGATGGATGGATGGAAGCACCAAAGGAGAGGCAAGTATATGTAACCCATTTGACCTATAATGAATAATTCTGACAGGGTTTTGTTGCTTTTGCCAAGTTTATGTAGCTCCACTGTTTAAGAACGGAACGAGACACAAAGTACACATTTCTCTTCTTTAATCCTGCCGGTTTGTACATATTCAAAATCCAAAAAATAATCTTCTGGATAAAATATGAATCAGCCCTCAAGCATGCCCGTTAGCAAAGGGTTATATACTGGGGTTAAACAAAAAAGGACACCAACTGAAAGGAGGTGGTACAAGTCATCCTTAAAAAGATACAAGGCTCTCTCTGTGTTATGTGTTCATCTGAAGTGGGAAAATGGAATTTCTGAGTTCCTAGTCAGGACTGGAACATCCCTTAAGTTGGATCTTCAATTTGGAAATTCAGGAGTGCTATGTCATTATGGCAACCCAAAATGGTGATGTGCACTGCAAACTTTAGTGAAAGCTGTAGTGTTGTACTGCTTATTAGTATATTAGTACTTCAGTTTATTTGTGTCTCATTAAATGAGTCATACACACAGTGGTGTCCAACTTCTACCTATGGACTTGTTTCTACAGTGTTTGGATACGCAAAACACTTCTGTTGCGTTATCAACTATTATTTATTCCGACGGAGCAAGCACAACAAAAGTTTTCCTGGACTTGTCCGTATTTGTTTTCCAAATGTTTTAATGGAATACAGTAAGTGTGATGTCATTTCCAACTCCGGCATCAGACTTTTACGGTAAACGGAATGCAGTAATACAATAGTAGCGACCCAAGTAAACACAACTAGACTATTTATGTGAGGAATATGCAAACAGAAGACAACCTGTAAATGACTGCAATGTTCCACAGTGAGGTTCAGAAGTACATGATGCTAACTAAGACTTTCAAACTGTTTTACTCCCCTTTCAAAGATCCAATCTGTAAAGTAAATTTAGACATATTAAGAGTATGAATACAACAGCTTTTTATTACCCTACTTACTCACTGTGAATGTGTACAGTACTTTTAGCTCTCACGCCAGAGTTGACCTCACAAACAAACAATTAGTGTCATGACTAACAAAACGGTATGCAATGTAAGCACATGCAGAGAATTTAAGTACATAACTGGAATGATTGCCTGGTTAAAAACTGCACACAGGCTGTCTAAGTTAAAGCCATAAACTTGGAAAGTAAATGATGCAGCCCACAACAGGGAAGAGGAATAAATCATAGAGCACAAGGTTTCTAGAAAAAATTTATACAGGGTGCATATACACAAAAGGTTTAATTAAATGATGTGTTTGAAGGTCATAGCTCAAAGTTTACAGCATGTGGATGAAGTTAGAAAACTCAAAACTTAACAAGTGAGAAGAGACTTTCAGGGTGTTGAGGGCATATGGGTGCTAATAGCAACATCTTACCAATAGATGAGCCCAATTCTTTTCAAGGGTTCTCATGGTTTCCACTTTTGTTATAAAACTTAAGGCTATTCCAGATCCTCACCATCTTTATGTGAATTTACACAATTTCAAATATAGACATCCTAAGACATGTTTTAAACTGGCACATATTAAGGTTACAATGATTTACAAATAGTATTTCAGGGTTTTTATGTTTCATATTTCAATTATCCATTTGAAGACAGGACTCTTAACTAATGAATTTGGGAGAAGAGGTGGGCCTTCGATTGAAAAAACTCAACATTATGTGCATTAAGTTTGCTGTTTGTGATGTGTGCAGATTTGCCCAGTATATATTTAGCAATATTTTAGGAAACAAATTGTATGTTCTGAACAAATGACACAAAATGGATTAAGTGACAAGAGTTTTTTTTTTTTTTTAATGAGTTTGCCATTGTACACCTTTGGTCACCACTGGCTTATATTATATCATACTTTATAAAATCATTCTCCATGAAAAGAACTGATAAAAAATATCTCTCAATCATCACTACAAAACATATGGGTAAGTAACATCACTTCTGGTGGTCTATTTCCTTTAAGAATTGAGAATACAAGTAAAAAAAATAGGCAGTGTGCAACTTTTGTATCAAACGATGATTCATTCAACTTTATTATCATTGTACAGGTACAATAAAATGTAGTTATCGCATACCATTTGAGGTCAGCACACAGGGTCAATTATTGTACAACACCCCTGGAGCAATTGTAGGTTAAGAGCCTTGTTCAAGGGCCCAACGGAGTAAAATCCCTTCTCACAGGAACGGGATTCGAACCAGCAACCTTCCAGATACCAGTGCATAGTCTCAGCTACTGAGCCACCACTCCGCCTTAGATGATGAGGGTATATCTGATAACAAACACCAAAGTTAAAATCTACTAAAGCACCAAACACTGGGAAATGCATACCATGAGAAAAAGAAAAATACAAATGTACATCAAAAAGTAAAATCAATTTGAAACTTACGCAGTAATGCAAAAGGCAGAAACTGACACAATGCAACGTGTTTGTGATGGCTTATGGGTAGTTCAAACATGCGCGGCACACTGCCATAAGTCTAGTTGAAGCCAAGGTCAAATAAACATGGACGATGTGCTGTGGGACTGTGCCATTGTTGAACAACATGCTGTAGTGAGATGACTTTAGGCAGAGGGCGTGAAACCTGCTGAAATCCAATGAAGGATGCTGTCTCAGAACAGAAGTGAAAACAGAACGACTCAAGAAAAGCTTAATGAATGGGAAGGTGGGAACAACAGGTATAACCAACAAAGCTCAATCTGGTCAACCATCAACATCATGCACACAAGCCCACACTGACATGGTGGAGCCTTCCCCAGAGAAGACGGGCTGATTAAGGGCTGATTAATGTTGCAGCACATTTAGATATTAGCTATGGATCTGAACATGCCAGAGTGCTCGGAGGTTGCAATGCAATGCTTGAAAGATCTGAGTGTTTTGGAGCGGATTATCACTTGTGATGAGACATGGGTCCATCATGGTGAGCTGGGAAGCAAGAGAGAAAGCATGAAGTGGAAATACCCGACTCTTCCAGTAAAGACGACATTCAAACTACAGTAATTTGCCACGAAAATCGTGATGACCTTCCGCTATTCTGTCACATTTGCAGGAACATGGACAATTAGTGACAAGTGCAATGTACTGCTCTATGCTTGGAGAGAAGTTGCAATTTGATGCAAAAGAACAGGAATGCTATGGTCTTGGCGCTCCCTAACAATGCATGTCTCCATGCTGCAGTAGCAACTGTGGGTGCAATGCAACACCTGTGGTCGGAACGTCTTCCACATCCCCCTTACAGCTCTGATCTAGCACCATGTGACTATCACAACTTCGGTCCACTTAAAGAGAATCTACGTGGTCACAGATTCACCTCTTATGAGGAGGTTAAGGAAGCAGTACAGGCCTGGAATCGGGAGAAGCCGAAAAGCTTCTCTTCCCAAGAATGAAGGCATTAGTGGTATAATACAAGAAGTGCATCAACCTGCAGGGACATGTGGAGACGTGACAGGACTGTTATGTTCATTTGCTCACAGTTAGAGGTGTTAAAGGGTAAGTTGCCTTTACTTTTTGATTCTCCCTTGTATTTTATTTAGTTCTTCACTAGTTTAACATAAGAATATGTGAAACTGTCAAAACAAAGGAAATGCTTTTTTTAATGCAAAGGGCATCACAAGCAGGCAAGAACATCTTTTACACACTCTGGATTAGAGTCTACAAGAACTGGAAACTATTCTGAAGGAATGCTAAACAAGTCTTTAAGGAGAAATTACTTTCACTTGGAATTTCAATAGCAGTGGTGGAAAAGCTTCACTGTTTTGAGATCTGGTGACTTGTGATGGCCCTGGTTAGGACATTTGACACTCATGTCATGCTCTTCAAACCATTCACTGAGGTCTTCTTGATCATGGTTGAATCCGCAGATTCCAGCGCCATTATTTGTGGTGTACAGCTCTTTCTTAATTTTACAAAACCTGTTTTGCTTCATTTTAATTGAGTTGTCAAGCATCAAGTTATTTTTTGGTGAAAAGAATTTAACAGAGTAACAAAGGAAACAGATGATCCGATAAACTGTTGCCATTCTAACTGCATGTCAGAATCAGAAAACTTTATTAATCCCGAAGGAAATTACTTATGTTACAACTTAACAACAGACAAGGGACATGTTACACTAAGAGCAAGTATAAAGTAATCATGTAAATATACAGTAAATAGAGTATAATAAATGTAAGTATCAAACTAGAGTGCAGAGTGTTGTACCGTAAGTTAATATTGCACATTCTGAGAACAAATAAGTTTATTCTCATGTGAAGAGAAGACCATTTATTGCACAAGAACAGATAGTATGTTGCATATTTCAAATACTTGAAAAATGTACCTAGATATCCAATAAAGAAAAAGGGTAATAGCTTAAAGTATGGGTGAGTGACCGGAAAAGGAGTTCTAGAGTCTGATGGCTGTGGGGAGGAAGGATTTTCTGTGACGTTCAGTGGAGCACTTGATGCTAGTCAGTCTACTGCTGAAAACGCTCCTCTGTCCAACCACAACACTATGAAGTGGGTGATTAGCATTTTCAATAATAGACCAAAGCCTAGACAACATTCTCTGATCTGCCACAGTTTCCAAGCTGTCCAGTTTCTCTCGTACCACAGAGGAAGCTTTCTGAATTAGTTTGTTATAACGTGTGTTCATTATAAGCATCTGCATTTAATACAATATTCTGGAAAGAAAGAGAATACAAGTTGTAGGGACTGAAGTGTTCTGACCTTACATGGAGCTTCCAGAAATCTAAACAAAAACAGGCACAAACAACAGAGTACCAACAGAGCAGGCTTCTAGTTTAGGAACTCGTTGGAACTTTGGAAGCCTGCGGCCACAGCTGCCCTCCAGGACTAGGCTTGCTCATACTGCTCAAAGTGAAGCAATGAACCTAAAACACGGCAAGAAAATGGCACCCCTCTCAGTAAAACAGTCAAAATTCAACACTCTTCGCAGTGGGGAAATGGCCATTGAGGCCTGTAGACTTCTTTTAGCTTATATCACACTTGTGCTTTGTGTTATTTTCACCAGTAAAACAGCAATTTTACCCAAGTATTTTATATGTAACTACTAGCCACGCTACCTACCTATTGAAGACAGGTAATAGAATAATTTAAAAATATTTGCTCGCTCTTGCCCTATGTGTACCATCAGCAACTTTCCTCTGAACCCGTGTGTGTCTGAACCTCACTTGTCCACCGCTGGCACTGTCTCTCTTGAGCAAATGTCCATAAAGCCTGCATCTCAGACTCTGTCATTATTTTCAAGGCGCTGCTCTCACCTCCACAGGTACCCCTGCGCTCACCGGTATAGACCGCTTCCTAAGAATTTCACACAAACCGACACTCTGTTAACAAGTCAATACCAAATTCAGAAAACGTAATAGTACTAGTTTTTTGAAGTTTTTTTTTTTTTTTTTTTTTTAAACAGTATATAATTTACTGCACTAATACAGGATTGCAAGTAGATGGAAACCTTCGGGAGGCGCAATAACACATGAGACAAAGGTGAAGAAAACAAACTTACAGTAGAACCCCAATTATCCATACCCTAATTTATCAAGGTTCCACATTATTTGTGTTGAACCTACAAGTGCAATACACTACTTTTGTAATAATTCACACAAACGATGCCTGATTATTGTACCAAGTAGGTACATACTATGATATATAATACATACTCGGCTATTGTCAGTGTGTTTCTAGCGTTGACCATGTATACGTGCTCTATTGTTTCATTCATTTTTGAGTTTATATGTGTCAAAGCGCTGTGGTGAACTGTCACTAGGAACTATGCACCCGCATTCTCTGGCTCAGTCTAGCACTTTGTGGCATGAGCTAAATGGGGAGGTCTATTCATCAGCCATGCAGGACCCATCTCAGACCAGTGTGGGTGAGCGGTGCACTTCCCTGCGCATGTCAGCTAATCTCTCTTTCTGTGTCAGTCCCCACCTTTCCTTGCAGAGTCACCACTACACTCTGCCCGTCCAAAGTGCAAATCTCATCCTTACTGCCAACTGAATTACTTGGTTTGAAGATTTGCTTGGTAGTGGCCATCCGTTTTATACAAGCTGTTGGCTATCTGAGGCAGCATGATTCACATTACCTCAGATAATTGGTTTCTCCTGTATAAAACTGCCTTACAGCAATGATACATTGAATAAATACTGAATCTTCTATACTTTCCTCCTAGCTACCAAGTCTTTTCCTTTTTCCAATCAAAAAAAAATTTTCTGTTTAGCAAAAGAAACGAGACATCCTTTATTACAGAAAGTACATGCAGTACTTACAATGATAAACTACTCTGATTCATAATAAACAGGGCTATTTGTCAACCTGGATTCAAAAAAATATCTTTTAAAACAACAAAGGTAATTTACACAGATGAAGAAATGTGGTGAAATGTCAAATCTTTGGTACCTAACTGCTTATCTTTACAGTAGGAGATAATGTGCTTTCTGGAAAGCTAAATGCTACTTCTGAATGAAATGTGTAACAAATAGAAAACATGTTTCTTTCTCCTTTAATAGGTAAACTGCACTACAATCTCTGGCAGGGTTTTACTACAAATTATATTCAACATAATTTCTCTTCAACTGAAACTTTTTAGCACTCACTATGTTCTAATACAGTCAACACTGGACACTGTGTGCCTGCTGAACCCACAGGAACATTTAAAACTACACATCCATGTCAACAGCAATTACTACATTTACAGATGAGTAAAAGTCACCACTGAGACTTTATTATTGTTTATTTTTTAATACTCTATCCTAAATAAACATTATACTTAATTTTCCAGTGTACCAATTCTAAAATTAAAATAATTGTTTTTTTGGAACTATAAAGTTTAATTTAACAAAGCCATTAACTATAGCTCTACATTTTTCAATGTCAACTCCAATGTGAAATGAAAAAAAATATCTTCATACACAATCTCAGACTCAACATAAGCTCATTGGAAAATGCATAAAAATATTGCACTGACAATATTTTATCATATGTAATGAAATAAGAGCACTGAAGGAATTCACATAACCTTCCCAGATTGAGCTGCAATAATTTGGTGCACAAATTGCACACACAAAAACAAAAAGACAACAGTGCTCTACTGAAAAGATTTTTCTCAAAATCAACAAGTGTCAAGCATTTTACAACTGCATACTTCCATTTGCAATGTGTGTTGTGTGTCCAGACTCCCTTTGCAAAACACATAGACACACTCAAAAACAAAGACTTTGACCCTATCACTAGATTTTCCTTAAATATAAATCCAAAGTATAAGTAAGTAAATAAATTGGCATGCCTCTACTACAACAATTAAATGCATATTTTATTTACTTGATAATCTGTACATTGGGATGGCAGGTGTCAACCCTCTGGACAGTAATGTGCATGAGCTCCGTTATGAAGCAATTTGTATCTAATAAACCATCGACATCTTCCTAAAAGGACCTAGCAGCTTAACCCAGAGGCACTAGGAGGGAGGGAGGAAGAAACAAATCAACCCAGAATGGGAGGCCAGTCTTTCTTACATAATATTTGTGTTTAGACTTCCCATTAATCAAAAAAGTGTCTATAGGACAGAGGAGGAAAACACGTGTGTTGGGCTAGGAAGTGAACATAACATAGGTGTCACTATCTACTGTGCCACCATTTGGAAGAGCTGTAAGAATGGAGGCACAATGTAGTGTAGTAATTTGTAATTTCTATACTGGGCAGTCAACAGTTAGATAAAGCTCCTATTACAGTACATGACAATTTCTACAATTTTCAGTCCTAATCATCGTTAACATACTGTAATTCAAACAAGTCACAGACAGTCAAGGCGCACACCCATGCCTGTCAGTCACACAGTGTGATACTCCCAGCTACTTAAAGTGCTCAACTACAAGGCATAACAAAATCAAAACAGGGGGCAGGCTCCTGCTTGCAAAATTGTTGACAATGACATGTAACAAAGACGGGGCCCAATCAAATCCTAAAGGAAAAACGAGGAGCAGTAAAGAGAAACTGCAGCCGCAAGAAACAAAGGAAAATGTGTGTTCTTAACTGTGAAACTTGAAGAGAAGCTCATGGTACTTTGAAGGCAGCACAAATGGCCATTTAACATCTCATTTTGGTTGAGCCATAATAAATGCCTCACACTGGATTGGCTCCTAAAATGAATCAAACTTGTGATATTTTCATGGCACAGTAGGAAATGTGCAATAATGATGAGAACTCATGAGTGAGTCAGGTAATCCATCACTTGAAATTCCTAGTTGTGTAATCTGACATCCTCAAGGTAATGAAATCCAGCAACTGTAGTTAGCTGCAACATGCTCTTTGACTCGCAGTTGTATGACAACAGCCTAAAGCAACTCTAAACGATGCTCATATGTATAACAGATATTATAAAATAGGGTCTCTATCCTACAGCCCAGTTTTTATTCAAAATCTCATCTTGACTTTTAATGCTTGTTAAAGATCACTTGATCCCTAACAACCTCCAACCTACATTTGATGACAAACGCAGCACTAGAAAATATTTTGTTTTCAGTACCTTTGATACTCATAACAGCATCTGATCTCATCAGTACCCAGCGACTCACTCACTTATTACAATGCTCAGAAATCAAACACACAAGAGCCCTTGCATAAGAAGTCTGTGGAGGCTGAGATTTGCTCTGAATTAGTTCTCTCATACTGTGCGCATGTTCTCAAAAAACGTGTAGTATGAATATAATCAGAAAGCCTGATTAAACTAAATCTAAGAAAGAAAAAAAAACTGAAATTAAAGACCGCTTTCCAACAACCACTCACAAGATCTGGGTCAAGGAATGTTTACAGCTAGATAGCCATGTCATGGATTACTTATTACTGTTAACCTGCTGCTGTGAACCTGTGAACTACATAAAATTGGTGGTTAGCTGTCAGCAGAAATTCACTAAGCTTGTAAATCAAAATCTCAGGGCATGCCATGAACTATGTAAGAAGAGAAGACATCGGACAAATGAGAAGAAAAAGATAACTCATTAGTCCAGGAACTGCAAAAAAATAGATAGATAGATAGATAGATAGATAAGATAGATAGATACTTTATTAATCCCAATGGGAAATTCACAAATGCACCTATTACTCATTTTATTATGCAAAAAGAGCTTCTTTTGGTCTTCATAACACTTCTAAAACATCAGTAGGTTGGTTATCCATGTCAGTGCAGTGTGACATATTGACATGAAGGTAAAATTACTTCTTAATATGTAGGATTGGAAGGTCTTATACTAAATATGTAATATCAAGAGAAATGGGTCTCAGTTAAGCCACCTCAGACCACTCCAAAGTGACATTCTGTTAGTAGGTCACATTGCAGAGATGACTAAACACTTTACTAATGCTTTGTAAGTATTATCAAAATCCAAAGAAGGGTTTGTAAAAGTCTTGTCACATGACAGAAAATGCATTTTTGGAGTACCTAAATAAGTGTTACCAAGGAAAAGAAAAAAAACCATCCAACCAAGCTCATTTGATTTCCTAATAGCTAGGGGAACACAAGATCTCATTCAACTTTTAAAATTTTTGAAAAGGTTTCTGCTTCAATTCACAATTGTAGCTCTACAATTAAATGAGTGTCTTTAAAATGTGATTCACCAGTTAAAAATCTTTGAGAATTCTGAGGTCCGGGATTGGAGTTCCTTATAGCACTCTTTCTGTAATAAGTTTTATTCACCGTCAGTGTTTTTAGCACTAGGACTGATTTGGTTACACCCCCATAATACACTGTTTTTTTGCTATGACCAGAACTGCACACAGTAGTCCAGATAGGGGCTCAACACTGTAATACAGAGCCTGAGCATAAGGTTTCTTTATATATTATGTACAAACTCAGCAAATCCTTAGGATCATTAAACTAATATTGGGTAAATCCTCCTTTAGCTCTCAACACACCCTCAATTCTGCATGGCCCTACTTCCACAAGATGATGGAAATATTCCTTTGAGATTCTGGTGCATGTTCACATGACTGGATCACATAATTTCTGCAGATTTGTCAGCTTCACATTCATGATGCAAATCTCCTGTTCTACCACATCCCAAAGGTGTTCCATTGGAGTCCGGTTTGGTGACTGGGGAGGCCACTGAAGAACACTGTACTTGTCGTCATGTTTGTGAAACCAGCTTGAGAGAACTTTGTGACATATTGCTTTATCATGCTAGAAGTAGTAGCCATTTGAATGTGGGTACATTTCAGATGTCCATGAAAGGATACACATTATAAAATGATTGACTGGTGTGCCAAGAAAACATTCCGCAACACTATTACACTAATACCACCAAGCCTGGACTGTTGACATAAAGCAGGTTGGTTGCATAGAGTCATGCTGGTGGTGCCAGATTCTGACCCTATTGTCTGTATGTCTCAGCAGAATTCGAGATTCTTCAGACCAGGCAACATTTTCCCAGTCTTCTACTGTCCAGTTTTGGAGAGCCTGTGCCCATTGCTGCCTCAGCTTTCTGCCTCAAGATTTGATGTGTTGTGCATTCCAGGATGCTGTTCTGCTCATGGCAGTTGTACAGAGTGGTTATTAGAGTTATTGAAGCCTTTCTGTTTAGCTTGAACCAGCATGGCCATTCTTCTCTGACCTCTCTCATCAACAAGCCATTTCTGTCATCAGAACTGCTGATCACTTTGTTTTTTTATTTTCTACACTATTCTGACTATACTCAAGACTACCGAGTGTGAAAACACCAAAAGATCAGCAGTTGCAGAAATATTTAAATCAGCCCATCAAGCTCTGACAATCATGTCATGGTCAAACTCAGAGATCACATTCCAGTGTTTGATGTGGACATTAACTGAAGCTCCTAACCTGTATCTGAATTATTTTATGCATTGTGCTGCTACCTTCCGATTGGCTGAATAAGTAAGTGTACAAATGTTCCTAATTCCTACTACTTGCTCAGTGAGTGTACTGTATATACTAAATACTCTGTCAACTGCAACATATGTGCCTTTTTTAATTGCCTCTGAATGTTACCTAGCCAATAAGAGTGCTGTGACAACAAAAACCCTTAAATTCCTTTCAGTGGCTGTTTCCTTTAGGTCAGCATTGCCCAATGTCTATGTATAATTAATGTTCCTTTTGTCTGTGTAGCACTTTGCACTTCTCTACATTAAACTGCAACTTCTGTGTCCTCTCCTAGATTTGAAGATCATCCAAATCTTACTGAATTCTTTTTGCTGCTCCCTTTGTATCTACTGCACCACCCATTCTTCTACTGTTTTCAATTTTAAAGGTTTTCTAGCTACACCAGAATCCCATTAATATCAATTTAAAAGGAGTAGTAATGTGCAGGACTTCTCTCTTATCTGTTATCTAGCTTGATTATGCATGTGATGTGTAAGCAGTGACCAGGCAGACTAACCGCAATTCTTGTAGTTGTGTTGTACTTTGTGATATCTATCAAATAAAATCTGATCTGTGCCCCAATAACCCTGCCACCTACTTCCTTCATCTAGTCAACAGCAGTTCTGTAATATGAATGAAAAACACCCAACATTTTTCACAAGAATGTCACACACTGACATAATAGTAAATGCACATTCAACATTTAAAGAAAGTATACATAATAGATAAAAACATGTACTGTACTAATCCAAAAATAACTTGACACGGGGTGTTTAATACTGAATCAAATTTAGTTCCATTTGTCTTTTAATGGGTAATCTAAGCTTGTCTGATTTTCCCAAGTTTGTTGAAATTAGGGTAAGTGAGAGGGCACAGAGAGAAATGTAATTCACCAGCAAAATAAAGCATAAGACTTTGAAGTAGGTGTCAAGTCATTTCAATTGCTCAGCATGCATTAGCAAAATGTATCTCTGACTGGGTGAAGAACTGAAATCTGCGATTAGTAGCCCCCTAAAGCATAAAAGCCAATTGTTTTTCTTTAAACTTAAGCTGGAAATCCATCTAGGGCATCGAGCGACCCTGTCACAGCCCATGGGTTGAACAACAACAGCTTGAAGCACTGGACAGCACACCAGTGATGCTGTTAAAGAACCTAATTTCCTTGTGACAGTGTTGAGATTTGTTAATGGAACACACTAAGGAGACAGCAAAAATAATTCAGAAAGATCTGGATAAGCTTTAGAACTGGACAAACACTTGGAAAATGCAGTTTAATGCAGACATTGTCCTATAGGAAGAAACTTCTGAAAACGACTTATGAGTTTACGCCAACAACATTTTCATCATCTAAGCAATGTGTGGAAGCATTTAAAAAGGAAGAAAAGATGTTAGGTTATATTGTTAAAACTGTTGTATATAAAATCAAGGGATGTTATGCTCAGACTATATAATGCATTAGTGAGACTACATTCGTGTGCAGTTCTTGTCAGCACGCTAAAAGAAAGACATAGCAGCACTCAAAGCTACGCTGAGAAGAGCAACCGGATGCACCCAAGGGCTTAAGGACATGTCCTACTCTGACAGATGCAGGGAATTACAATTATTTGCTTAGCAGAAGCTTTCATTCAAATCTACTTACAAGATAGATCAAAACATCAGTCAGGGGCATTGTTTAGGAACAACAGTTACAAGACAAGGGTGCAAAAATGATTACGACAAATGACAAGCTCAGAACAAAATACAATCCAGTTACAATTTCTAGTTAATAAAACACCTGCCAGTTAGACAGAAATTCATTGAGCAAGAGTGTCTTCAAATGCTTCATAAACAAATTGAGGAAGTCAGAATTCCGAAATGAGGTGGGCAGCGCATTCCATCAGCAAGGAGCTACATATTAAGACTCTAGGTAGAGATTTAATAGCATACTGAGAAGATGGCATCACCAGACACCGTTCACCAGCAAACCTGAGTGGTCAAGAAGGAGCATAGGACTGCATTAAGTGTCTCCATACATACTGTGTAAGTGCTGATCGATTGACTACTCTGTAGGAAATTTCAAGGATTTCAAACCAATAAATGCTGCTACAGTGAGCCAAAGCAAAGAACTGAAGACGGAAGTGACATGTGCCTGCCTTGGCTGACTGAACACCAGACATACTGCTGCATTCTGAATTATCTGCTGTGGCTTGGTGACACATGCCGGTACTCCCACCAGCAGAAAGTTGCAGTGGTCCAGACATGATAAGACCAAAGCCTGGACCAGGAGTTGCGTTACACATTCTGTTAGATACAGTACGATCTTGAGATATTGTATAGAGTGAATCTACATGATCAGGAGACTGTATCAACATGGTCTCTGAAGGATAGAATTAACCAAGTTTAGTCTGGAACAGAGGACTGTGTGTGGTCCAGATCTTCAAAATCCTGATAAAGTAGATCCAGCAGAAATTTTTCAGCTTAAAGGCCCATTTATATCCAACGCATCTGCACTGTCATAAGGGTCTGCGCCTAGGGAGCCTGTGCTGTAAATTTCGTCATCAGTCCTGGCGCACATACCCTCTCGTTGGCAACCACGTGTTTTCAGCATTTGTAACCTCACAGTTCGCGGGATCCCGTCGAGGTTGCTGGATATCATGGCCAGCCTGTACACTGGTACTGCTGTGCAGTGTGGAGGCAGACCCTTTGTGTTTTTCCCAGTTGATTCTGGGGTCTGTCAGCGGTGTGTTCTGCTCCTAATCTGTTCAATGCTTGTATGGACTAGGTATTGGGCAAGGTCGTGGGATCCAGCGGCTGTGGGGCATCTGTTGGTGAAGAGACATTCACCGATCTTGACTTTGCTGACGATGTTGTGATCTTCGTGGAGAAAATGGAGGCTCTGATCAGGGCGCTCAAGAGACTGAGCGAGGAGTCCGAGTGTCTGGACTTGCGAGTGTCCCGATAAAAACCAAGATCTAGGCCTTTAATGACCTCTTGGGCACGGCCATCGGCAGTGTGTCTGTCTGCAGAGAGAGTGTCGACTTTGTCGAGAGGTTTACTTACCTTGGCAGTGACATTCATGTCTCTGGTGACTCTTCCTATGAAGTCAGTAGATGGATTGGGGGAGCACGGGGGGGTCATGAGGTCACTGGAAAGGGGCGTGTGGCGCTCCCGATATCTGCAAAAGGACGAAGGTCCAAGTCTTTAGAGTCCTGGTGCTTCCTGTCTTGCTATATGGTTGAAAGACATGGACGCTATCCAGTGATCCGAGATAAAGACTGGACTCCTTTGGTACTGTGTCTCTCCGGAAAATCCTTGGGTACCGTTGGTTTGACTTTGTGTCAAATGAGTGGTTGCTCATGGAGTCCCGAATGAAGCACATTACCTGCATTGTGAAGGAGTGTCAGTTATGGCACTACGGTCATATGCAGCGTTTTCCCGAGGGTGATCCAGCTCGTAAGATCCTCATTGTTGGGGACCCAAGTGGCTGGACCAGGCCAAGGGATCACCCACGTAACACCTGGCTGCGGCAGATAGAGGGTCATTTCCAGAGGGTGGGACTGGACCATGTATCTGCCTAGGGGGTTGCAAAAAAGGATATTGACTTGTTTTGCCGTGTAGTGTGTGCGGCAACACATTGTACCAGTGCATGCTCCCCAACTTGACTTGACAGTCCTGTATGTGTTGACTGCACATGTGCTAGACAAGAGAACAGGTGCTCACTGGAGGAACAAGTGTGTGAAGTGTCACAACCTACATCTCACAATGCAACATTAAGCATACAGCGATAGCCAAATGTCCACAAATTTATAGTGAGAAACTGAAATGAATGTCTCTGCGGGCAAAAATAAAAAAAATATCTACAATATTGATAACTAAAATATTGGGGGAGAGAGAGAGAGCCAGGAGATTCTACGACCGCACAGTGTCATGCACTGAACGCTTAAACTACACAGACCTGTGTGCACTGCCATTGTGCGCATGCACATCTGTGCCAGAGTTCAATTGGGCCTTAAGTGTGAATCACATACAGGAGGACACCACTGAGCATGGAAGAGGTACTATATAAATTAAATGTGTTATTACCATGAGAAATTAAGGTCGAAAGCGCATTTATGACTGAAGCTAGATGGCACTTCTTTACGCAAAGAAATCTGAGATTTGGAAACTACAGAGACACTGAGTTGAAGTAGAATATTTGACTATCTTTAAGCAGTACTAGATTGGATAGTTGACATCTTAGCTACTAGCTAAACAAACCACTTTAATGGACTTAACGGTCTCCTCTCATTCATCACATTTATGGTTTTATGAGCGAAATAAGAAAAAAAAAAAGTTTCTTTCTCCAAAACCTGACATAAACCAAAGTCGGTAGCCATCTTCCCTAGCAGCTAGCTTCACTGCATGAGCTTCCAGCTCTTTTCCAGATTATACACAGGCACTCTCTTACTTAGACTTGTACTCTAAAAAGCATCGTGTGTGATGGATAGAAATCACAGAGCTGTCAGGCAGCCCTGTCACCACTCTCGATCATAAACCGGAGATGTCAACTCTCACTGACAAGGAGGAGCAGCAGCTTCTGCATGCCCCGGAGGCACAGTTCCTCTCTATTCCACTCTCCATGACAAACACGGAATGATGCCCAACTAAATAACGACCACAGAGAAAGGGAAGCTGGCAGGACGCCACAGCATTAAAATGGCTGCACAAGCAGGAAAAGTAGACGCACATACTTTGGCTTCCTGCAGCCCCGCACCACCTTAAAGTGACACCTCAGGCCAGAGCAGCGGCCAGCCTGGACAGCAAGCGCCGGTCACCTCGCTTTGTCTCTAACGCTATTCACTGGTCTCGAGACCCTCCCTCTCTAAGTTAACTTTCCGCAATTTTTGAAAATAGATGCCCGGGTACCCTAGAAAGCCGGCCCCAACATACCTGAAGTTCTGCTCTTTCCACTTCCCAGTGCGCCCTCTCCATCTCGAAACGGGCCCATTCGTGTTGGATGTAGTGCAGAATCCCCGGGATGGTGTACTGCTGAGGCCGGGGCATCTCCTCCACTTGTGGCGGCATCGGTTGCTGCTGCGGCGGTGGCGGCGGCCCAAGTCCAGTACCTCCGCCGGCCTGCAGGCTAATGTTATTATTGTTCCCTTGCTGTTGCCTTGAAGCGGCCATTCCACTTCCACCAACGCCACCACCACCACCTCCTCCTCCTCCTACTACTCCTCCTCCTCCTCCTCCGGGGTGTTCATCCATTTTTATGAGGAAAAACAATACTCAGCTCTTCTTCTAGTTCCCTTTCTATACAAAAAAAGAAAATCTGAAGTTGAGTATTTTACACAGAGGCGGCCGTGTTTTAAGTAGCCCGCCTCCAGAGCCACAGGCGGCTGGAAGCGTTGGTGTGTTTGGACTGAGTGTCAGAGGAGCGCCGACTCGCCGGCCGCCATTACATTCCCTGGATGTGCCTGAGTGATCGCGAGCGTGCGTGCGCTCGTTCTCGCTGCGGGCTCAGGGAGAGGGCCGCGCTGCATGCCGGGACAAGTACTCCCATCGCGCGCATGCGCTACTCATGAGTTCGTGGAGCTACACAGGAGGGCGCGTCAACTCGTGTCTTCATCCCTTGTCTTGTCTTTATAGAAGCGGAGGAAGTTACCGTTCACTCGGGAGTGTTTTCGGGATTTGGCCAAATACAGTTGAAGTGTGCAAGAGAGACAGGCTGAACGGAATACATCGATGTGTGTCAGTCCGTAGAATTGACAAGCGGAGATAAGGAAAGAGCCCAGTGGACTTTCGGCTCGTATGGCGCGTGAGACCGGCGCTCTCTTTCGACGTAACGCACTTTAAACAACGCAGGTGAGTGTTGTCAAGTTTACCAGCGCGATCGTGGCCAGTGTGCTGGCAGAGTCACCGGGTTCCTAAAGCCATTTGCATAAGGACAGAAGGAATTTGACAATGAAGAGGAGCCATTTAATCCATTTAGTTCGTTTGTTTGGTCAAGAGCTGAGCTGTGCCAGTTTTCTCATCCTGGTTTCTGCTTTAACTACAGCACCACTAGAAACCGTACGGTTAGCCTAACAATTTGTGTAATTAGTTAAACTGTCTTCATATGCAATTTCGTTTCCTGTATTGCTTTCTCTTGGTAAACAAACTAAGCATGACCGATCAGACCTTCCAATCCAGAGTAACCAAATCCTGCCTTGGAATTCTCAGGCCAGCCAAAATTAGTATTCCATGTATTCTTGGATCTCTGGGCAGGGAGGGTCCTTAATAGTTGTCCAGACCCCACAAGTGGCTTATTTTAACACCTGCTGCACACCAGGGTCATTCTTGACTGTCACACTCCTAATTAATATGCATTCCAGAGCAGGAGACCATGTTTAATCTCCTTAGCGTTCTGTTTACTCCTGGGAAAACAAGCCAAAAATATTTAATTAATTTTCTTTCTTTTTTTTTAATTTTATTGCAATCATTCCATACAAATAGATCAATTTTTACAAAAAATAGGATTGAAAACAAATCAACCCCCACCCCTGAGAAAGAGAGCATGGTCAACAGAGTAAAACTTAAAGCTAGTAAAAATAAGTAAATTGATGAGTTTAATAAGCAGATAAAGATAAATGGAGAAGAAAAAGAAATGGGAAGAGAATCTGCTTCCTCAGTGCTTTAAGAGCTTTTTCTAAAATATTATTGATTAGATTCTGCCAGGTTTTGAAAAAGTTCGACACAGATCCTCTAAGTGAGAATTAGATTTTTTCCAATTTCAAATAATATAAAACATTGGTTACCCACTGACTTAAGAGTCTTGAGAGTTAGGATTCTTCCAGTTTGGCAAAACAAGTCTGCGTGCCAATAGTGTAGTAAAGGCAATCACAGTTTGTTTGTCCTTCTCCACTTTAAGCCCATCTGGAAGAACACCAAACACAGCAGTTAGTGGATTAGGAGGGATTGGGACACCAAGGCTGTCTGAAAGGCACTTAAAACTTTTTGTCCAGAATGATGTTAATGTGGTGCAGGCCCAAAACATGTGACCTAGTAAGGCTGGAACTTGATTGCAGCGTTTGCAGGTTGGATCTTGCCTTGGAAACATTTGGGACAGTTTTAAGTGAGACACATGTGCTCGATATATAATTTTGAGTTGAATAAAATTGTATGCTTTGTGCATATGGAACACGAGTGAAGTCTCTGCATTGCTACCTTCCATTCCTTTTCTGATACATTGAGTGAGAGATCCTTTTCCCACTGTCATCTTGGATCTTTGAAAGGGAGGGACTGTAAAATAATTTTATATATTGCAGAAATGCTGTCTGAGTCCTGGAAACTGAGCAATATTTTTTCCAGCATAGAGAGAGGTGGGAGGTGAGGAAAATCGGGCAGGTTCTGTTTAACAAAGTTTCAGATTTGAAGATAGTGAAAGAAATGTGTTGCTGGAAAATTAAATTTGGAATGTAATTGTTCATAGGATGCAAAAATGTTGTCTATATAAAGATCTCTTAAGTAACTTAATCCCAAATGTTTTCCATATATTAAAAACTGCATATGTTTGCAAGGGTTGAAAAAGGTGGTTCTCGTGTAGGGGAGCCACAGATAAGATTTTCCATCTTAAAATGCTTTCTACATTGGTTCCATATTCTGAGTGAGTGAAGCACAATTGGGTTATTAGTATATCAGCGATAACTTGCACTAATAGGAGCACAAAGCAGGGACTATAAAGAAGTACTGCAGGATTTTATTTCTA
Source organism: Erpetoichthys calabaricus (assembly GCF_900747795.2). Taxonomy (NCBI): domain Eukaryota; kingdom Metazoa; phylum Chordata; class Cladistia; order Polypteriformes; family Polypteridae; genus Erpetoichthys; species Erpetoichthys calabaricus. The sequence continues at coordinate 100,204,337 of NC_041409.2, read as the reverse complement.
TTGTGCACCAAGCCTGTGTATGTTCATCTAGTTGTGTCCAGGTTTTTATAGCTTGTATGTTTGCTGCCAAACATATTTAATTTAATTCATTTTCAACAAGAAGAATTATTATGTGTGATAATATAACAGAAACATGTGTGAAAACTTCAACATATATCCAGTATGAAAGGTATGTCTAATGTCCTCTGCTGTACTTGTGTAGATTTAGCACACGTCCTTCATGTAATATGTTCTGAAACAGTTACCAAGGCACAGTCGGATGTTGCAATGGGGACAGCACAAGCGTGTTTCTTTGCACACGTATAAAATGGTAAAATGCCAGTGCCAGACCTGCATGATCAATGATGTAAACTTTGGGCACATACACCGTCAGCATGGTGCTGTCCGATCTAAACACTAGCATGGCGAATTGCTCATGTACTGAAGTGACTTTAGCTGCAGGTTTATTTGATATTTGGACTAATGTCTTCACACATCATACACTTCCTGTATAGTATAATATGTAAAAAGTTTCTGCTTTAGGTATGTGTTCGGCATTTCTTGCATTTCTCGCTTTTCCTGTCATCCTACACTTACCGAGATCTTTGTAGACACGGAACACACATGAAATGAATGTTTTCCAAATATACTGTTTTATTTACCCTCTACAATCCAGATCTCACACGCAGTTAAGGAGCCTTGGCTTGAGCTAGGAGAACTTTTTGCTCGTGAGCTGAGCTCTGTCAAGGTGGGGGATGGGACAGCAGGCTGCTTGCTGCTTGTGCTGATCGACGCATTTACAAAACCAAAGACGCTGATGGAGAGGTGCAAAGGGATTTAAGGTGGGCTGGGATTACATGTTTTTTCATAGGCTTCAGGAATTCTAGTGTTAAAAAGTATTTTCTCCATCGTGATTTTCCCATATGTCTACTTATTTGTTTCTGAACCCCAAACAAATTTATTATAATACAAAAGGCCACATGAATAAACACAATACACGGTTTTAAATGATCATTTGATTTATTGAAGGAAAAAGGTTCACTAACACCTACATCATCCTTATTTTTTAAATTCTAACATTGTATCTATATTAGAAAAACTATTAAGAAGTCAAAAAAACAAAGTATATTGTTTGCAGAAGTATTTAGTTTGTTAAGCAATACCCCACTCAAAAATTGTTTTTATATATGGTATATACCCCATGGAGTTTATAGTGGTGGCCTAGAAACATTTTTAATCTGATGTATTCATAGATAAAGAACTTAAAGATCCTGCTAAAACTGGACCCAATAGTGTCCAATGGTGATTAATGGCAAACAATGAATTTGAAAAAACGACCATGGAAAAAAGAAAAACAAAATCTTTCATTACTTGTGCCCGTAATCCATATGTCACTTATCTAGTTGTACGCTCAAAACTTGCAAAACACATACTTTCTTGCTAATATTTGGTTAAACAGTTTCTTCTGAGATAAAAAGTGTACATTATGAACAGGAAATGAAAGCATCAGGCGAAAGAAAGGCTTTTTGAATTAAAGACAGGACTCTTGACCAATGAATGAAGAGAAGAGGCAGCACTTCCAAATTTGAGGTTATTGTTGTCTCTTTGAAAATGATGGCTTGCCATCTACCGTAGACTGAAGGGAGGTACAGCTGTTTACAAAAAGGAGTGTAAGTACTCTGTGTAGTACTTCTTTCTGAGCATTTCAAAACCTGGCAGGATCTAATCAATAATATCTTAGAATAAGCTCTTAATGCACCAAGGAAGCAATTATCTCCACATTTCTTTTTCTTCTTCTCCATTTATCTCTACTGGCCTATTAAACTCATCAATTTAGGTATGTCTACAAGCCTTAAGTTTTACTCTGTTGGCCATGCTCTCTCTCTCAGGGGTGGGGGGCGACTTGTTGTCAATCCTATCTTTTGTAAAAATTGATCTATTTGTATGGAATTATTACAATAAAATTAAAAAATGTATGGCCGCTGACCCTAGGTAATTAAAATATTAATGTGATATATTGATACAGACTATGAAGAAATAATTTATGACCTTTGAGCTTCTTTAGAGTTTATTTATACCTCATATACCTCGTGTGGTGGAAAAGCTGCAGATTCGTTTGTTGCTTTTATCACAAAATTGCAGTGAGAGAGATTTGAACTGTAACGTACTTTCACTTTGTTATTCTTTAATGTGTTGCAGCTTGGTTGGCATTTTTCAGCCCAAATGAGTTGTTCATTACACAGAACATTCTGAGTGTCTCCCTACTGATAAAGAATTCATTTACTAGGCAGGCTTCACATCATTTTCTTCATAAGTACAATGTGATATTCACACTAGCTGCTCTTGTGCACTCCGTCCATTGCTTGGGCTTGCTAGTTTACAATGCCTTTTCTTTCTTTTAGAGTACATGGATGTGCATTTCCACTTCATCTAAATAATACTGGCCTCACAGGGAAAAATGATCAAGTTTTTTCTAATGATCAATAAGCAAGGACAAACAAGGCTTTCAAAATATTATGAGCATGTTGACATTCATAAGAGAACAACTTTGGAAGCGGATGTAATTAGAAACTGTCTGTCTAGATCAAAAGATGAGGTAAGTGGTCTTTACTTTGGAGGTTATATTGAAAGTGGTTCTAACCTGGGAAGGAAAAGTATATTTGTTTGTCAGTTATTCAAGGTAGGCACTTCATTTCATTTTCTGTGTTTACAAGGCAGTCATACTGTAGGCGCTTATTAGCTAACAGGTGAATTGAGATTAGATTCTGGTATCCCTCTCTTCTCCTGAATGAATATAATATGTAATTTTATTACTGTAGAGCTGCAGGGCAGTTGTGCTTTTATTCACATTAGTAGGCTTTAAGAAATTATAAAGAAATTTAAAACGCATAAATGACATGCAGGAAAAGGTAGCTAAATATTTGAAGAAATATCTTGACGTAGGCACACCATGCTTGCGTTTTTGCTGAGGTGTCAGTTGAGAGTATGTAGCACTGTTAGCCTGATAACAACAGAACAATGTTCAGTTAGTGGCGTGTCACCTCCGCAGCTAAGTATTATGATATCCACTCTCTGCCAGTGCATTGTCTACATTTAGCTCTGTTTAATTATGTATTGACATTGAGCACAAGATAAAATTTCTTCAGACATCCATATGATGTTGCCTTTTGTTAATATTGGATGTAATGTAATGTAATGAATGGTTTAAGTGAAAATATAAAATTTTCTTAAATAGGATTAGTGAATGAATGTTGTCTGTGTATGAATATGAATTCATTTTACAGTCATTAATAATAATAATTCATTACATTTATATAGCGCTTTTCTCAGTATTCAAAGCGCTATCCACACAGGGAGGAACCGGGAATTGTCAGTGTTTTTAGGTCTTCTTACTGTCTGAAAGGTGGAAGCTTTAAGGAAAGGTAGTACTAGTCACTAAACATGGTGGCATGTTGATTAGCACAGGTAAGTAAGAATTTCACTGTACTTTGTACACATAACAATAGCAATCCTGAACTCCTTCAAAAACGTTTATGGGACAGTTTTATGCCTAAATTTCAGCCTTCTGGTTCAGCCTCATTCATAACACCATCTTTCTATAGGTAAACAACACTTTCATTGTTGTCACGTGTGCAGAGTACAGTGAAGTCCTTACTTGTGCTAATAAAAAAACCTCTAAAAACTGGTCTATTATATGGAAGAATTAGATGGATAGGACTGGTGAGCTTTGTTGGGCTGAATGGCCTGTTCTCGTCTAGATTGTTCTAATGTTCTAATATCTACTTCAAGGCAGGCCAAGTAACCCCACGTAACACCACAGACACAAAGAAAAGAATAGAAAAAATGTCTTAAAGGTAAACCAAAAAATGTGAATACAAATAAAAACAGAATAAGGGAGCAAAAGGAGGACATTTAACAAAAGCACTGAGTCTTAAGTAGGATTGACTACTGCAATGCGGTGTTCACTGAATGTTCAAATTGTTCTTTTTACATCCATCCATCCCGCTATATCCTAACTACAGGGTCACGGGGTCTACTGGAGCCAGTCCTAGCCAACACAGGGTGCAAGGCAGGAACAAACCCCCGGGCAGGGCGCCAGCCCACCGCAGAGCACACACACACTCACACACACCAAGCACACACTAGGGACAATTTAGAATCTCCAATGCACCTAACCTGCATGTCTTTGGACTGTGGGAGGAAACCGGAGTACCCGGAAGAAACCCACGCAGATACGCAAGAGCATGCAAACTCCACGCAGGGAGGACCTGGGAAGTGAACCCGGGTCTCCTAACTGCGAGGCAGCAGCACTACCCACTGCACCACCGTGCTTTATATAGCATCCAGTTAATCCAAAGTGATGCTGCTGCAAGAATTATTACAAGAACAAGAAAATACGAACACAACTCCAGTTCTTAAATCCTTACACTGGCTCCTGGTTAAGTTTAGGGCAGATTTCAAAATCCTCCTTTTAACATATAAAGCCTTAAATGGCTGAGGTCCGGCTTACTTGTCTGAACTTATCATGACTTACAAACCAGAGCGCACATTAAGATCTCAAGATGCCGGTCTGCTTATGATTCCAAGGATTAATAAAATAACAGTGGGTGGTCGAGCTTTTAGTTACAGGGCCCCTAAACTGTGGAGTGGTCTGCTGCTAATATAAGAGATGCCCCTTCAGTCTCGGCTTTCAAATCCCGGCTGAAGACTCACAACTTCAGTTTAGCACACCCTGACTAGAGCTGCTGATTAACTGTACAGACTGTCATTAGCACTAAAACAGAAATAATATAAATATGACAGTTCTAATTTGTTACTAACCCTCACCTATTCTGTTTCTCTTCTCTGTACTCAAATGTGCCACTTGGTGCCAAGGCCCACCTGCCCAGTTGTTCTGTGTGCCTAAGGTAAAGTCATCCCTGACGGAGGATCGCAGGAATCATCAGGTTGAGGGGTCCTTTCATCAGATTGGCTGGCCCAGCACCGTCTTAGCTGCGGAATGGCCAAATGGTTGAGCCAGCTTAATGGCTGAGGTCTCCAGGACTCTAAACAAATCCAAATCATATTATGTGATATCATCTCCTGTTTAATTCTGCTCCATACTTGTAATATTTTTATTTTTATACTGTATTGAGGATTACTTCTGTTCTGTGTGTTGTATTGTATTGACCCCCCTTCTTTTTGACACTCACTGCACGCCCAACCTACCTGAGAAGGGGTCTCTCTCTGAACTGCCTTTCCTGAGGTTTCTTCCATTTTTTCCCTGCAAGGGTTTTTTTGGGAGTTTTTCCTTCTCTTCTTAAAGAGTCAAGGCTGGGGGGCTGTCAAGAGGCAGGGTCTGTTAAAGCCCATTGCGGCACTTTTTTGGGCTATACAAAAAATAAATTGTATTGTATTGTATTGTATTAAGGCTTGATTTAAGACTTTTAGGCTTCCCTAATATTAGCAGGTAGATCATCCCAGAGTTTATCTTTTCCATTACTGAAAGCATTGCCTTGTTGTGCAAGTTTTATTTGTCCTCCAAATATTAGCTAGACCTGCTTAGTCAGACTGCAGTCTATACCCTGGACTAATAAGTTCTGTAAGGTAATACAGCCATTTACAACTTTGAATGTTAGAAAGGAGGAATTTATTCTGTCTTAAAATTCTCTAAACTTATTTGGAAGCCAGTGAAGTGATTTAAAAACTGGTGTTTAAATATGGTCATAATTGTTTGTTTCAGATGCCCAAGAGCTGTACTTTATTACATAATTAATTTGGGTATGTTGATTTTTCTGATTACAAGTCTGTCATAATATAGGCATTGCCTATTTAACTTTTTTTTTATTACTCTTCCTTATTAGGATAGGCTGATTTGGCCCTTTTTTGACTTGCCTTTCTTACACTATGCTCTTCAATTCATCCATTTTGCAATATAAATGTTAGTTCTTGATTTGAAGAAGGGAATGCAGTACAGCTTTATAAGTCGGGCATCACCCATATGGAAAATGCAGGGATAAGCTCAGCCAGTACCAAATATCTGGCCCAGTTCTTGCATGTCGTAGGCTGTTGGCAGTGTAGAAAAGACATTTGCTCAACTGATAGGTAAAGCAGGACAAAGTGATGAACACATGGCACACTCATTAATGACAGGAATTGCACAATGACAAGTAGACGCTTGCTTAATGCTAGAAACACTCACTTTATTGTATTGGGTAGAATGTCATGAGTTGTTGTTGAAGCAGACTGGCGCAGGCAACACGGACACCCTCAGCCCCAACAAAGGCACTCGGAGGACAGGCAGCAGAATCGAGATTATGGTGCACATACAGACTCGCTACCAGATGCAGTGGGCAATGAACCATTGGTATCTCTTACATTTATTACAGTTCTTATCATCTTGCCTGAAGAAGGGGCCTGACTTGCCACAAAAGCTTACATATTGTAATCTTTCTAGTTAGGCAATAAAAGGGGTCATTCTGCTTAACGTCTCACTAAATTCTTATCATACAAGCCATTATTTATCCTCAGCGTCTCTATCATTTCACTGCTCTAATCTTGCCTCTATTAATTCTGCCAATATTTCTTAACTGAGGGGGTGTCAAAACCCTTCTCTGTTCACATTCCCTCTCTAAGCGAGGGGCCCATCTTTCTCCAGCTCTCCTGCACGTCTAACCTTTGGCGTAATGAACTATTGATGGTCTCTAGCTCATACAACATAATAACAATATTTGTAGGCATAAGTCTTTTCAATCCTAACCCTTACATCTTAATGCTTAGTAAAATATAAAGTCTAGTTTTCTCATGTGCTTATAATACTTTTAAGAATACATTTTTTATATTTTTCTATATTGTTGAAACAACAACTCATGAATTAAATGCATTTGTCATTCATCACATGTACCTTTTTGTGTAGGTCTCCCCAGCTAACTGATTTTTGTGAAATGTGCAATGTCTGCCTCTGCAGTGGCCTTGTGCACAGAAACCCCAGTCACTCACAAAATAAAATTACTGTGTGCAGTTAGTGATGGTCATTGTTATTTAAGGTTAATTATGTATTTACATATGGTAGATATTAGTGAGTGAAGGCAATATGGTGCAGTGTAAGGGGTTGACAATTAAACCTGTTGATCAGCACTAAGAAAGTATGGTGGTTTGGACTTATCAGATGTGCATAGGAACATGTCAATTTATTTCTGGTATTTGTGTCCATTCTTCTTGCAGTGTTCCTTTGTTGAATACAAGGACTTCATGCTCGTCTACAGACAGTATGCTGCCCTCGTTATCGTGATTGGGGTGGATGATGACGAGGTAAGGCCAGCTCGTTCATTTTAAATAGGTGCTCTCCCCTTTCTGCTCTGTTACTGATCATACCCAGAATTCAGATATTCACCTGTCTCCCTGTTCCTTTTGGTTTCCTCTTTTCAGCATGTAGTACAGGGAACATTATGTCAACAGCTTTAGAATAGATTCCAGATATGCAGCAAGTCCTAAATAACTGGTCATTTACAGTACAATTGCCAAGGTTTAAAGAAGGTGTCAGTGTAATGAGCAAGAGCCACATGACCTGAGGCAGCACTGTCTGTCCAACAATGAAATTACACATCTTGATGTATTTCACTGAATCAAAACTTTTTGATGTAAACTGCCGGCAGGCTGGTTAATAAACTACTGCAGTGTCAGTGTGTTCAAATAAAAAGTTAACAGTAATCCAAGTGCTGTTGCTGTAGAGAGAGAATTAGATGGAAGAAGAAAACTGACTAGAAATTGAATACGTTCTCCAAATCAATGTATAACTTTAACATTGTCACTAAATAGTAGCGTGATTGAGGCTTCAGGCCATGAACTTCCACCAACATTCAAAAGACAGAGTCATTTGTGCTATAGCGAGGTCACATGGAGGCTTGAGGGTTGACAGTCATGAAATTGTAAAAGTGACAACTGAAGCTACACTTTTTTCTGTGCTGCTCTGAAATGAGGTCACTTTATCTTGACTTGTGATCTTAACGCATTCAGACTGAAGAAGAATCAGCCTGCCAAACTGCGACTGGCATATGTGGTCACTGAGCAGCTGCAGGACTAGTTTTAGCATTGCTGGCAGGACATTCATCATTAGAAAGTTGCTTTTTCAGGCTGATGAATAAAGCCTAGCCCAAGATGACATTGTATTCAAAAGTGGCTTATGTTGGTGTGTGTTGTGTCAAAGCCCTAAATTCTGAAAGTAAATGCACACTGAACAGAACATGTTTGGCAAACTTTAGATTCCCTGCAGTGCTTTTTAACTGAAGTAAACATTTAAAGCTAAAAAAAATTCATACCAGTTAAAATAATCCTGAGTAGCACTGAAGTAAATTTCAGTCTTGTCTGCCCAACCAGTTATAAAGCATGGTGACTGAGAGCTGGAGCTTAGTGTAACAGCAGCTGGCTCAAGACAGAAGGATCCCATCCAGGATGAGAAGCTGGTCTAAATAAAGTCATTGACATCCTGTGCCTCATATCTTCAGTATTGATATTTCAGTTTCCAAAAATAACATGCTACACCTTGGTTTCTTTTTCTGTTTTCCATTGTCCTATGTTTACCACAGAGCGGGGGTCTCCAAGCTTTTTTCCCCTGAGAGCTACTTTTACAAAATGAAAATGGCCGAGAGCTGCTCATGTTTTCTGACATTTCTTCTCATAGCTTATTTCAACCCAAACAAACTGAATACGCTTGTTTTGCCTGAACATTTACAAAATGTTGGTGTCCACAACTCACATTTTGCATTAAAACATCTCAAAAATATTTAGTTCACCTGCAAGTGCATTTTGTATGTCCGGATTTTCTAGTGTACCTCACACTATTGAATTAAAACATGAATGCTGTCAAAACAAAACAATGCAATTCCAAATCCACAGATCCGACTTCTTCATTTGTCATTCTGTCACATGTCACTGTGTCACTTTATTCACAGGTCCAGTCGCATGTGTGATGTGATTTTTAGTTAGTCAGATGACTGGCACTGAGGCGTATGGTGGAGTGGAGCCCCTCAGGTTTGCTGTTCTGGAGTCATTTAAATGTTCGTCTCTCAGTCTTGTTCTGAACTTTGATTTCATGACATTCACGTCAGAAAAGGCCGACTCAGAGGTATGGAGACCCAAACAAAGCCGACGTTTTCAGAGCTGCTTCTTGAAGATTCTTCTAGTTATCTGGCTCTACTAAGCTCCAGAAGTGCTGAGAATGCTGTGGAGACTATAACTGCACATGATTTTGAAGTTTCACTAATATATAATATATAAAATCCAACGTTTCTCTGTCTGTATGTATGTCTGTCCGCTTTTCACGAGAGGACTACTTAGCGGATTTAGATCAGGTTTTTTTCTATAATTTGCTGGAACATTCCGGTTGATTTCACAACTTCTCTTATTTCGCTATGTATCATAGTTCACTTGTGGTTTCGCTTTATTTGAGCGAATCCGAGAAACACACAGCAGGCTTTCCTCACTCACTCACCAACTTCAGGTCATGTTCCTTAACTCCGCTTAGCTAGCGAATGAGAGAACAATTGAATTCAACTTTGTTTGATATTGAAAATAAAGTGTTACTTAGGTCTTGATGAGTTTGAGTCCGGATATTCTCTTAAGTATATACCAAGTGTATGAAAAGAGAGATTGCAGTTCAGATTGTGGATCGTGATTTTGTGTTAAAAAGGATCGTGATTTGATTTTTTGGAAAGATCGCCCACCCCTAATTTGACTAATCAAGTTTTCAAATTTATGTAGGATTCATTAACCCTTTGGCGAGCTACTTGGAAAGGGGTTGTGAGCTACCAGTAGATCGCGAGCAACGTGTTGGAGACCCCTGCCATAGTGCATACAGTAGGTTAGCCCTTTTACTTCAACAGCAGTTTATTTCTTGTATAGCCCAAAATCACACAAGGAAAGCCCCTGTTTTTCTGACAGACCCCCAACCGCACCCTTGATTCAATCAGAAGACTCATTGCTCTAACTGCTTGATTCAGTAATGTCTCAGATTCCCTTTGGCTGGAATGACAACCAACAGTGGGGGAAATAATTATTTGATCCCCAGCTGAATTTGTATGTTTGTCCACTTACAAAGGAATAAACAGTTTTTAATTTTATGGTAGTTTCATTTTAATGGAGAGAGACAGAATATCAACCAAAAATCCACAAAAAACACATTACATAAAAGTTATAAGTTGATTTGCATGTCATTGAGTGAAATAAGGATTTGATCCTCTACAACCCAGCCAGAATTCTGGCTCTCACAGACTGGCTGTGTGCCACAATCAATCACTCAGTCAATCACAGATACTCCTGATCTCAACTAGTGATGTGTATAAAGCACACCTGTCCGCAGAATCAATTTCTTCCATTCCAACCTTTCCACTACCATGGGCAACACCAAAGACCCATCAGAGGACATCAGGGACAAGATTGTAGACCTGCACAAGGCTGGAATGAGCTACAAGACCATCAGCAAGAAGCTTGGTTAGAAGGAGATAACTGTTGGTACAATTATTCAGAAATAGAAGAAATATAAAATGACCATCAGTCGCCCTCGGTCTGGAACACCATGCAAGTTCTTGTTTACTTGCAAACTTAAGATAGGCCTGCACCTGTGCCTTCTTAAGCAGGACCTTGCAGGCACTGCAAGATTTCAATCCATTATGACATAGTGTGTTACCAGTGGAGTTCTTGGTGAATGTGGTGGTCCCAACTGCTTTCAGATCATTAACAAGCTGCTCCCTTGTAGTTTTGGCCTGATCTCTCACCTTTCTCATGATCATCCTCACTCCATGAGGCAAGATCTTGCATGGAGCTCCAGACCGAGAGCGATTGATGGTCATTTTAGATTTCTTCCATTTACGAATAATCTTTCTACACATCACTAGTTGAGATCAGAAGTATCTGTGATTGATTGATTGCAATCTACAGCCAATTTGTGGGAGCCAGAATTCTGTCTGGGTTGTAGGGGATCAAATCCTTATTTTACTCAATGACATGCAAATCAATTTATAACTTTCATGTAATGTGTTTTTCTGTCTCTCTCCATTAAAATGAAACTACCATAAAAATTAGAGACTGTTTATTCCTTTGTAAGTGGACAAACCTACAAATTCAGCAGAGGATCAAAGACTTATTTCCCCCACTGTTGGTGGTTCAAGCTGTTGCAGGTTACGACTGTTGACTGACCTGGTAGCCTTGTGCTTTACAGTGAAACACCTCAGGCACCATACTTGCTGTTTTGACATTTACAAGGTTAGGATTTTTTCCATGAACCACCTTTTAGTTTTTGTAATGGGCTGCAATGTCATTGTTTCAAAGATACTGGGAGTAATAACACAAGTAGGAAAGGAAGTGAATTACAGCTAAAAGAATATCCTAAATGTTTTAATATTTTCAATTCATGCCTTCTTCAGCATCGTTTACTGTGTACTTCAGTCTGTGAGATAGCTGTTGTGTTAATTTGCATCACTCAGTCTGAGTTGTGTCTTCTGCCGGAGTTTAAAATCGGGAGACATGGGCTCTGTCAGCTCCTATAGAGGATACGGCATGACAAAGCTGTTCACTGTTTTCGGTGTCCTACTTTGCTGTAGCTATAGATTTAAAGAGACTATATTGCACTTATTTATTTGGAAAACAAGCCATGTAGATGCTCAGATTTTATACTGTTAGTATAAGGAGTAAAAACACTTTTTAATCTGGATTACAGAAGAGTATAGAAATTAAAAAGACAGCTAGTCACTTTTATTATTTCATTTTGTGTTTGATAGCCTCTATAGTTGTACATATGATAATTCACCTTTAAATATGAAACACAGCACTCAGTTTCTCCCTGACACTTCTAAAATAAGCAATCACAATGCTACTAGCCACTGTACTGTAAACGTGATTATTGGAAATAACAGAATGGCACCTCATCTAAAACATAGTGGTCTATTATCAATAACTGTTGGGTATTGTTGAAGTCTGTTCAATTATGGGAACATAAATACAATTTAGTAAACCAGATTACTTCTTGTTTTGTTGATTAACTAAAAATGTGCAGATTCCAGAGAATACTGTAAGTGATCTTTGATAATATTTCTGTGAAACTTGTGTGTTATGGCTTTGAACAAAGGATAATAAGGATTGAAAAACATAGATCGATGGCACTTTATTTGTCCCAAAGGGGAATTTAGCATTTTATGGAAGCTCAATACATAAATATTACTATATTGTGTGTGTGGAAGAAATTAAATTTGAAAATATATTAAAGAAATTTTGTTCTCACAATATTAATAACTATTTACCCCAAAGAATCAGCCAGGAGGAAGCTTATTCATGCGTCTTTAATTATATCTTCTTAATGAGGCATGCACTCCATCACAACAGCCTGTTACAGAGTAGTCACAGGACAAAGTTACAGACCCATATTTATAGACAATTGAATTTAGATAACAGTGCTGAATTAATGCTTACACATCATCTGAGATTTCCTCTGATTGGTTCAAAAATGAGATATTTTCAGCAGGGAGCATAGTCAGTTTATATTCCCAAACTGAAAGTCTCCTTTCACTACATTTTTGTCCTTCTCAAGCATTTTTAAGTTCAGCTCTTACCGTTCTTTTATGAAACTGCTGCGTACGTGACAATTGTCAAGTGTTACTGTGTACGTGACATCAGCCAGTTTCTTAAACCAGCACCTAGAACATTCTATCTCTGTCTTGCTCACGCACCCTAGCTTCTTAACCCTTCAAACTACTTTTAAGATAAATACTAGCTATTAATATGGACAATAACTACATTTCCCAGAAATAACTATGTGACCACTTAGAACTTAGACAGCTATATTATTCTCTCACACTCCTTCCTTTGGGACTATTTAAAGTCCCACTATATTTTAGATCAGAGATCACCAAGTCCAGTCCTGGAGGACCACCGTGGCTGTAGGTTTTCATTCTAACCCTTTTTTTAATGAGTGCCATGTTTGTGCTTCTAAGCCTAACTTCTTGTGAATTAATTTTAATTGAATTGCTTTTTTAAGATTTGTTCCCCTGAATTTCTTCTTCATTCCTCTGAATTGCTTAATTTCTTTCCTTAAATGGCACCTAAACAGAAATGAGTGCTAAAATCCTTTGAGTGCTAAAGTTTATTTTGTATGTAATTATTATCATCTTGCCACTGGTCAGTCACAAACGTCTGTATCATTAGTGTCTTATTTAACTTTGAAACAATTTATCATTTTTAGATTCTGTGTATGCATTTCACATCTAAACAGCTGGTGAATTCCAAGGGTGACACGGTCACAAGGGTTAGAGGTCATATACAATAAACACAGCTCTGCACTGGACCTGAAGATACAGGTTGTGTCCTACAGACCACAGAGACGTATTGAGTTCTTGATTAGATTTTACTGCTACCTAATGATGGACATTCCAGTTCATTAAAGTGATTTGAATAATTTTGGGTCATTTCAGTGAAAACATTAGGATCATTGATGTACTGATTCACTCATTACTTACATCTTTATACTGCTAAAAAATACGTTATTACCAAATTAAATCTGATTCTGATCATTTATTCAAATGTGCGATAATTAAACCAAATAAAGCCAACATGCTCTCTTCAGTGTTACCTGCATCTTTATGTTGGGGTGAAGCTGTTGAGCAAAATGTCTCAGTTCTTGTAGAGCTCCATAACTGGGCCACTGACTGAGGTTTAAGTCACCTACCTGTTCATCTGCTGATTCATTCAGTTCTTCAGGCAAAAATGGCTTGACTGCCATACTCCCATATTTAAAATAATCAGTTTTATAGCGTAATTGAAGAGCATAATTGGAGCATTAGACTAGATTAATAACTCTGCCTGGACAATTACTTTTAATTAAAACTATATTTACTTATATTAGTTGTACATTGATTAAATATAGAAAAAATACAAAAGCACAACTTGAGTAATCTTTATTGAAATACACCACTCTGATAACTATTATGGAATTTCAAGCTGGATTACATTACACGTTATAAACAGATATTAATTCACAGTCACAAATGTGTGAGCTAATTGTAAACTGATACATTCAATGGCACGCTGCCCTCTCGCCTAGATATTAGACAGCTGGGTGTGTCTGTGTGTCTCTCTGTGTGTTTTTCTCTTTGCTAAGAACATGTTTAACGGAATCTGATCCTTCGCAGATGTCATCCACTGACAAATCAGTAGATCAGTGCCAAAGAGGCTCAAGTCAATATGTGACGCATTAAATAGATAGGACTGGTGAGCTTTGTTGGGCTGAATGGCCTGCTCTCATCTAGAATGTTCTAATCCAGTTCATTAACTGGATCATCCCATACCTCAGTGTGTTGGTTCTTCTTTAATACAGAAGTATGCCAGTTAGTGCTGGCGTGTCATTTGCATTTACCATTTTTGATAGCTTAAATTACATTTAACATTTCTATGATCCATTCCATGGTTGTGTTCTCTATTTAAATGAATTACATACCACCAGTTCACGTCCAGTGAATAACCTGAAATGGCACAAAGGTAAACGTTAAACTGCCTGAAGTTAAAAAGGTTTAGATTACCAAAAACTGAGAATTAATGTCATTTTCTAAGATACACAAAAGGCCTTTTGCAAGGAACTAGTAATGGGTCAACAACTTGCCGCTTTTCTGCAGTCATGGAAGTTAAGTAAGTCTTGAACATCGAGGCAAAGAGTTCTTACAGGAGTCCCAACTGATTGCTTCTGGAACAAAGTGTGATGCTACACTCTTTGAAGCATTATTTGTTTGGACAATATTTCTATCATAATGGTAAGTAAAGGGCAATTAACAAAGGAAGAGTGGCAGACCATCATAACCCTTAGAAGTGTAGGACGTTAATTTACAGAGTTAAAGAAGCGAAGGGGTCAGTGAGTTTTAGTGACCCACACCATCAAAAGGAACTTAGAAACTGGAGGAAACTCTAACAGGAACAGGGGTGGCAGACCCAAAGCCACAACAGAATCGGCAGACAAGTGGGTGAGCGTCAACAGCTTATGTGACGGCCGCCTCACAAGACATCCACTTCAAGTGAAAGTAACTGACAAGAGAAAACTTGGACCTTAAAGTGTGACAGGTCGAGTGACAGTAATGCCTAGTTTAAACTTGACCTGTCCACGCTAGGTGCAGGGGCGGTGCAGTTAAAGCTGGCAGATATGGAGAGACACCCAAACACATGTGGTGTTTTCGCTGCACACTCTGCATGGAAATTTTTTGAACTGTGCAGTGGGGCGGACACGATCCTGTGTGTCCAAAATGGTGAATTTCAAGGAGCAGCTGGTTACATGGGTGCCAGAATGAAAGAAAAAGGGCTGAATGTGATGCAACTGGTCATCAAAATGCAAGGAAGATGTGCAAAAGCCTTTGAAATGCATCTGCTCATCATGGAGGTCCCCCACTCATGAAAATATTACACTCGTCCTTCATTCACCACTTTAGGTCAATGGGTCTGACACTGCAATAACAGGCACAAGTCTTCCTCCATCTCAGTGTCTCATGTCCTCTGCTGTGACATTATTAGCTATGTGACACTCTCCAAACGCTCTTACTTATTGACTAGGAGAATATCTACGCACTGATCAAAAGGGCCGTAACAAATGTACGTGTTCTGGTCGATCACTGTGTGTGTGTGTGTTTTGTGGTTTGGTCGTTCCGCTGGCTTCACAAGGTAAGCATAAGCCAGGCTTACAAAAGCTATTGCTAAAATAGTCACAATTTTTAGAAAATCTCCTTTTATTGAAATGTAAGCAATTTCTTTCAATGTACACTGAAATGAAAGAATAGTGAACGTAAATTTGAATAAAAACTGGAAAAAATGGTGGTGCGTGTTTGTATAGAGAAGTGGCCAGACAGAAGTTCCTAATCCGGAAAGATACATGGAAGCGCACTTGGAGTTTGCACAGAGGGACTTACAGAACTCTTGGGCTGTGAAAAACAAAATTCTCTGGTCTGAAGAAACCAAGATTAGTGTCCTGTCTGAAGAAACCTGGCACTGCTCATCACCTGTGGTATGCCACTCTAATGGTGAAGCATGGTGGAGGCAGCATCATGCTGTGGTGTTGTTTTTCAGCAGCAGGTACTGGGAGACTAGGCAGGGTTCAGGGAAAGGTGAATGGAGCAAAGTACAAAGATAAACTTAATGAAAACCTGCTCCAGAGTGCCCTGGACTTCAGACTGGCCCGAACAGGACAGTGACCCCAAGCACAAAGCAAAGACAACACAATGGTGTTGGGACAACTTTACAACAACTGGGGGAATTTCTTTACGTGGTCCAGCCAGAGCCTGGACTTGAACCCAATTGAACATCCCTGAAGAGACCTGAACACAGCAGTTCACTGATGGTCTCCATCCAACCTGACACAGCTTGAGAAGGTCAGCAGAAAATCCCCAAGTCCAGGGGCATAAAGATTGTTGTGTCAGACTCGAGAAGACTCCAGGCAGGAATGGCCGCCAAAGTGCTTCAACTAAGCACAGAGTAACAGGTCTGAATACTTGTGTCAATGAGGTAATGAGGACTTTTAAATAATTGTAGCAAAAGGCTGTGACAAAATGTGAAAAAAGCAAAAGGGTCTGAATAGTTTCTGCATGCACTGTAATATAGATATAGTATGGACTGAAGAAATGATTTCTTAAAGTGATTTAATTTGGTCACTGTTTAGATGATTAATGAAAACCTAGTCAGATAATTCTAAAGTCAGCGTGATTCTGGTCAAACTCCAACAAACTGAAGATCAAAACAGAAGCCAGAGGACACCTGAGAGGTGAGGACTCGAGTGTAATTGGTCTCCGCCCTCTGACCCTCTGTTTCCTTTTTTCAGAATGAGTTGGCAGTGTTTGAGTTGATCCATAATTTCATAGAGGTCCTGGATAAGTACTTCAATCGAGTGGTAAGTTGCAAATGTGATTTTTGAGAAGCAAAGTAAAATAATTAAGTTATTAATATAAATTTGGGAGCTCAGACTATAAATGAACATACAGTGGAACCTCAGTTGTCGAACGACTCTCATCTCGAACAAATTGGTTCCCAAACAAACAATTCACACTGTTTTCTGAACAGAATTTCAGTTCCCAAACAGACACACTGGCCACCATGTGCTCCGCGGGCTGAGATGTATGGCGGGAGAGCGCCAGTTACGCTGCAGACTCCTGCTTGAATCTGCTGTGCCTTTTCTTGATTTTCTTTGTGTTTTCTAGTTCTTTTATATACAGTGAACCCTCGTTTATCACAGTTAATCCGTTCCAGACTCTACCATGATAAATGAATTTTCGCGAAGTAGGATTCTTTATTTATAAATCGAATATTTTCGCAGTTAGAGTATAGAAAACCTGTTTACGACCTTCTAAATACGTTTTTTAACATTATTAGAGCCCTCTAGACATGAAATAACACCCTTTAGTCACCATTACACTTGTATTACCCAATATATTAGACAAAATAAGAGAAAATAAGACAGATGTTACAAATATTATTATTGTACTGTACATTTAATTACACACACACACACAGTTCTTACACACAACCACTAACCTATGAAGGCACGAGCTCAGTAGGAGAGTCTTCAGGTGGTGCAGTATCTTCAGCAGGTGCGTCGTTGTCTTCTTCCGCTGAAGGAGTACTAGGAGTAGGCAGTGGGTGTCTGGGTGTGCGGCTGAAGAACATCTTGATAGGCAGTTGCTGGTGCTGTCTTTTCATATGCGTGAGGAGGCTTTTGTAGGGTATTGCCATCTTTGATCATATCCAAGAGTTTCACCTTCTCCTGGATGGTAAGCATCTTCCTCCGGCGCTTAGTTTCATTGTCAGAAGGCTTAGAAAAAGCAGCACGTTTAGGAGCCATCGTGGGGCTTAGATAAAAGTTCTCAGAAAGCGCATGCGTAGTGACGTAAGTGTGTATAAGAAAAAATCGCGATAGAGTGAAGCCGCGAAAGTCGAAGCGTGATATAGCGAGGGATCACTGTAATTCCCAGTAACGGTGGACTGCATGGTAACGTGCAGTGAATACACTTGACTTATATTTTTCATTCTCTTTCTCTGTACGTTTATCATTCGTTTGCTCAGAGGTTGATGTGCTTGTTGCTTCCTGATCAGCTCTTCTTTTCTCCACCCTAGTGGCCTGCTTCTTCTCTTCTTTCGTTGGCATCTTTTCGCGTTAAAACTGATTAAGTCAGCGTTTGTGTTGCAACTACTTACATTTAATTACAATTTTCTTAATTTTTCACTTAAGCTGGCACTTAAGTGTTCAATCTGCCTTAAGAGTGATTTAGCTGTAAGCATGTGCCACACCGCCGCCCTGCTGCTGAGAGTTGATTCTACAATAAAATAAAAATAAAGAGAGTAATAAAAAAAATCACCCCGAAAGCGGACAGTAGATGTCACGTAGTGTATGAGTACCAGATTTCAGGTCAATAGTCAAACGGTTTGCGAGCGACAGGTGATTTAAAATCCTGGACAGACAAACAGCCAGCCAGCCACGGTAGAGTATTATATAAGAAGATTATTACATAAGCCACCATGGGCCCAAGGAGGATAGTGAGAGCAGCAAAGTGAAAAGAAAACCACAATAGACGTGAAAGTGTGAGGCAGAGTCGAGTGGTGCCAAGAGACAGAAAAGACAGAGAAAAGCCCCCTAAGGCAGTTAGCTGATGTTTTTTATGGAAGGGGGCTCCCTATCCTCACCACCTTCGACTTTTGCCATCGACTCTCCTCCGTACAGGTGAAGTGAAGTTAAATTTTTGCCTGTAGTTGATCTGTTTATTGTGTTTATTCATTTTGTGTAAGAGTTTATGCATTTTCATGGTTTTTGTATACAATTCTAGGCATGAAGTAATAGGCAGTCATCTGGGGTTCAGGAACGGATGAATCCATTTTATATTAGCTCTTATGGGTAAAGGATTTCAGTTTTCAAACAAATCAGTTTCCGAACAGCCCTTGGGAATAAATTCTGTTTGTCAACTGAGGTTCCACTGTATTAGCAATGCTATGTTGTGTCATCTGTATAATAAAACAGAAATGAATGCTGGGTGTTGTGACAGGTCTGTTTAATCACCTGCTCTGAAAGGAACGCCATAAAAACAAGATTGACTTCTGCTCTTTTTAAGTTGCCACCACCTGTTAGAGTTTGTTCTGGGCCTTGCATGGTGAGGGTGCCCACAGACTTGGGGTATTGAGAGTCAGAAAGCACCATTTTACCCAGCTTTCTGTCCCACGCTGCACTTTCCCAAGAAAATGAGTGTCTGTGCTTCGATGCCACACTTGTGTTACAATGGTACTCAGTTGCACACTCAAGCTGCTGCCTCCATTGCCCATCACAAGATGGCATCTCTGCTAAACTTCATCATTCTTTTCTGCAACAACAAATTGTACAAACTGCCAAAATTTAAAGTTCAAATTGAGATCTTGGAGTTCTGAAGGGAATTTGCTGTGAATTACTCACAAAAAGAAAAGGCAGCTGAACAAACGGCAGACACATGTTGACTCCATCTTTGAAGTTGTGTGCCCGTTAATGGGGGTCCCTGTTAACCTGCGTGTTTTTTTGTTTGTTTCCCCTAACAGAGTGAGCTGGATGTATCCTTTTGTGTTTTAATGGATCAGCCGCTGACAAAGTGTGATACAAATGTAAGGAAGTGCGTCAAGGGGTGAGCGTGGGACCCACTCGTCACCAAACTGATTACAACTGATCTTTAATGTCACGTGACGCAGCAGAAAATGGGATGCAAATGCCAGTCTGCCGTGTGGAAATCGACATTTACACTGGCATCGTCCTTGGACGTTTTTCACATTTCATTCTATTACAGCATTGAGCCCTGAGGTGTTTTAGCTCTCATCAGCACAGGCCTGCGTAATGACAACAGTGAATCAGAGCTGCACGTTTTTCCAAATTGTTTAAAAATTAAAAAACAGAAAATGAGGGTCAATACTTGGCTTGGCCACATTTGGCAGCAACTAGAGTTGCAAGTGTCTGTCAGGGTTGACACTTAAAATTTTTGCCCAGTTTTACTGGTAAAGTTACTTGAGCTTCACCAAGTTGGATGGGGACCCTTTGTGAATAGAGATTTTTAAATCAGTCCACAGATACGCAGATGAGCGGAGATCTGCATGTGGGTTTATCAAGCGTCTCAGGAGGAGTTTCTGAGCAGGGCTGTGATGGAGCGCAGAGGGCACAAGGCAGGGACAACCGCTGGAGCTCTCGTTGTTAAATATGTGCGCTCGATTTCAGACGTGACTCTCATTCAGTGTGTGTGTGTATCAGTGTTTCCCTCTCGGAGTTTGTTTCAGTGTTATTCTTTATGTTGTTGCAGCGTAGTGCAGAATCCTACCTTATTATGTTTTTCTTTCTTCATCTTCTACTATTACTTTAAATATTTATTATCATGTTTGTGGTGCAGCCTTGGTGTTCGTATTAGAAAACTTCAGAACGTCACCACAACTTCCAGTTTGTAGCTGAAGTTGTGACGTCATTCATTCTCTCACTGCAAGCTGGGGCTACGTGTCGGACGCTTCATAAACACCAAACTTCTGTCCTACTCTGAAGTAGGAGGACTTCTTCTCCTAGTGTGACTTGTAGTGCATTTCTGAGGCGCTTGGTAACGACGGACACTGGACTTTAACTGGGTGTAATGGGAGTCGAGAGTGGAGCAAGGCCGAGAAAGTCTGCCATTTATCTGTAGCCTGCTCATGGGGTGAGGGCTTAGCCGATGTAATCTGGAAGTGCGCCGTGGGTAGCAGCTTAGGGGATGTGCCGACATGGTAGAAGGAGAAGTTTTTATCTTGTTCATGCTTCTGTGCATCTCTTTATAACACAACTGTGGTGAGTCCACAGCTGGTGACCAGAGGGCCCACAGGCACATGTAGCGTTGAAAACAAATGGCGTCATAAATGGCTTTTGCACTGTGGACAGGTGGAGTGTAGCTCTCTGTGCACACGGTGGGGCTCACGGGGAGTTTGGCCGACGTCAACAGGAGGCACACTGCCTGTAGCAGCTGAGAACACAAGAACAGGCCATTCAGCCCAGCAAAGCTCGCCAGCCCTACCCACTTAAGTCTTCTAAAAAACATCAAGTCGAGTTTTGAAAGTCCCCAACGTCTTACTGTCCACCACACTACTTGGTTGCTTATTCCAAGTTTCTGTGCTTCTCTGTGTAAAGAAAAACTTGCTAATGTTTGTGTGTAATTTCCCCTTCACAAATTCCCAACTGTGTCCCCGTGTTCTTGATGAGCTCATTTTAAAGTCACCATCTCGACCCACTGCACTGACTCCCTTCATCATTTTAAACATTTCACTCAGCTCTCCTCTTTGAATCTTTCTTTATGGAAAGACAGAAGCTGCGTCTGCACAGTAGCGAGTGTTGCGTGTTGAGAAGCTGCTTCTGGGTGTGTCTTTGTAACCTCCATGTCACAAGTTCACAAAGGGAGACCTGTAACTCCTTTAGAGTCAAGTAGGCCTCTTGAGACTTGGCCTTGATTAATAGTCTCGTATCCTTTGAAAACCACGGCGGTGGTGTGGTCTTCATTGATGTTTCATACTGTCTGCAGTTTACTCCATAACACTTCAAGTGCATACTGGTGGACTCGGTGCTAGGGATTGTGTGACTTGGTGAACAGTTAGAGAGGGTTACTTTAGGAGTAAGATGGATGTTACAGAGAGAGAGAGAGAGGTTAGAAGCAGCTGCTGATACAGCACATTGCTGGACCCACCATGACAGACCACCTCAGGAGCCCAGATTAGGACCGGAGTGCAGCCATGCTACGGGTGATACCTCAGCACCACACCAGTTCACATGGAGTGGAACAGTGGGAGGTTTTCTATGGTGGCCGGGGTGCCCCTGGTTTTCCCTGCAGGTTGGAGGTCCCGTCACACCCCTGATGGAGCAATTGCAGGTTAAGGGCCTTGCTCCAGAGTCACTTTTGGCGTTTATGGGATTTGAACTGGCAACCTTCCGATTACCAGTGCAGATCCTTAGCCTCAGAGCCACCACTCCGCCCCAGGTTACAAAGCAAGGGGAAGAATTTGGACGCCATCACTGTGTCCTCATTTCCATTAGCAGGACTCAATGCCTGAATCGGACATGGAGAGGAGATGTGAGCCGACGTCTGCTGTTCACAGTCCCCAGTCGTGGTATGGTGTGGTGTGAACGTCACACTTGCGTTTCACGTGGCGGCACACGAAAGGTGTTAACGTGTCACCCTGTCTGCTCATTTCCGCTGATGCTTTTCAGTTTTAGAAGGATGCGCACAAAGGACTAAGGTATTATATGCTTCAGCATTTTCAGCTGTCATTTCCTCCACTTCCATCCTCAGAAGTGCGGCAGGACGATGTTCTTAGTTACTTTGACTCCCCGTGACTGAAGAAATTTCAGATTTGATTAACATTTAACTGTCAGGGCGGTCGTCTCCCCCTACGGCTCTCGCTCCTTTTCCGTGTTGCATGATTGATAACAACGATGGAATTGAGGCACATCCTTGAGCTAAAGTCTAAGTTGCGATCAGATTCATTACGACGTACAGAAACGGGCCCACCTCAAAAACAATGGAGACCCTGTGGTCTTTGGGTGTTGACAACACAATCCAGTTTGTGTCAGATAAATGGAAGAAATCAGATTTATAAATGATAATAATGCCTAAATAATTAAGACCGCTCAGTTAAATACGTCACAGATCCACAAAGAAAGTGACTTTTAATTAAAGATGTAAATGCGTTTGATTTAACGGGCAGTCGCATGAACTCGAGGCTCAGGTCTCGCTGCCGTGTCCGTTGTCTTGTGTTTCACGGTGTGAGGATGGTGACGGTCTGGACGGTAGTCATGTGCTTTGATTGCCTCACGGCCCCCTCGTCCTGTTTCTGTGTTCTCGATACCCGCAGGTGAGGTGTATCTGGGCTGGCGGCTGAACGCGTTGCTTTTTCACAATTCATTGTTTTATCGAATCTGAATTTGAACCCAACCCTCCGTTCTTGTCTTTCTGAAGTTGTTCCCAGAGGTCCTTAACCAACAATCCCACAGATCATGTTCCACCTGGACAAAGTGCACATCATTCTGGACGAAATGATTCTGAACGGCCGTATTGTGGAGACAAACAAAAGCCGAGTTTTGGCCCCTTTGCTCGTCCTCGATAAGATGGCAGAGAGTTAAAGAGACGGAGAGTCGAAAGCCGAGGTCAGGAACGCGCAACACTGGGTGATGTTGGAGTCTGACATGAAGGAGCTGAACCTGACAGACTCGATAAAAATGACTGCTTGCAAGATCGCCTGCTGCCACGATACCAGACCTGTATAAGTAATGGAATTGAGAAGATCAGAGCCATGGCTGCTTTTGTTCTCTCGTTTATTTATAAAGTAATCGAAGGCGATGGTGTGGACCTCCAGTGATGTGTCATGAACAGGACCTTCTCACACTTCACTTATTTTTTTCTCCCGAGGGGTGAACGCTCTTCTGGAGACCACAGCTTCAATGGGGTCCCTCCACGTGTCTTCACGTTGTAAACAGTAACATCCTTATCCGAGTTTCCAGTTTTCCCATTTAAAAATGTTGTTCACCGATGTGGCAGCACCTACTGTCGTAGCTCTGAGTGTTCTTAACCTTGATTAACATTTTTGGTGTCAGCGTTTGAAAGGGCAAACACTCGTTTTGGCTGTTAAGATACGAACGTCTGTGCTGATGGAAAACTGAACAGCAGGGGTCTTCCTCAAGGCTTGGTGGGACAGGACAGGACTGTGAATATTAATTACATTCAACGACTGCAGGTGGGAAAGGCGCAAAAGTCAGTGGGCATCTGGAACTTCTCATCACTGGCGCCAGCACCTGCTCTTTGTTAAGGAAGAACGTGGCACAAGTTAATTAATGGACCCGACGCCCAGCATTGCTTGCTGTCCTGAAACACACATCCAAAAGAATGGAAAAGGTAGACCAGGCATACGAAACTCGGCCATCACTGAGACTGAAGACCCTCGGAAAGAGCTGGAATCTGCTCCAAACCTTCAAAAGCAGCTCAAGGGCAGGAGATACGACCACCCAGAAGGAGCAAGAAGCTTCTAGAAGGGAATCTTGGCAAAGGTCGTGCGTCGAGTGTTAGGGAAGGGGACCTTTAGTACCGGCCGTTGTCAGCTGTTGTTGGAGATCTTTGGACAGCTTGGTCAAAATACTCTGAGGATCAAAACTTGGTACCATTGCAGTTTCTGAAGATTCTGCAGATGATGTACCCAGAATGCACTGGGGCCAACAGTATGGAGCACAAGTGTGAACGGGTCATCTGGATTGTCTGAGCAACACATCACCTTTTCTCTTCACCCTGTAAGCCCAGGTCATGGCACTTGGCACACGTTCTCGGCCCTAAGGGGGTGTATTGACATTTTTGGGAGTCGGGTGGAGGACTCGGCCAATCAACATCAGCTGAACCCAGGAAGAGTGCCTGAAATCATCAAGTACCTTGGAGTGACACAGCGGTGGTCCTACTCTGAGGGGCTGCAGCAGTCGAAGCACTTGATGAGTTTTCTTGGGTTTGGAAACTCCTCGTAACGTCACCAGGATGGCGTTCAGGCGGAGATCGACACACACGTCTCGGAAACCCCACACAACAATGAACTCCTAAAAGGACACGGACTCGACGGAGTAACATTCCTAGCAAACCTCGTAAGTCACATGACCGCTCCATCTACACGGAGACGCTGTGCACCTTTATCCAAAACGAGTGTTGGTGATGCTGAGGATTTGCGTCAGTCCTCACCAAATGTTGAACGCCTTGACAATGCGTGTTGTTGTACGCAGATCTCTCAAGCTGCATTCGTGCAGATCATCACGCTTGAAGATCTTCAGTCCAGGATGAGCACAGGAATGGGAGTCCCAAGCGACATCACAGGATCGACGCTCACAGCAGGCAGCATATCACAGTGAAGGTGGGCGGGGCAGGACGGGTGATTGACAGCCAAGTAGCACAGGCACGCTGAGCTCTGCACGTCACGACCGAGTCGCCGGGAAAGTTCAAGAAAGAAGGTGGAGACAAGTGGGGGGCACGAGGGGCCACCGTGGCAGACGATCAGGAACACGGGAGTGTGTGTGTGTGTCGGCCTTTACTCTCATTCTGTTACAATATTAATATTATTATTACGTACAGCGGCGTGCAAAGGTTTGGGCCCCCTTGTTTAATACGTCCGCTAACCGTCAACAGTTAAGGAAGCAAACAGTGAAGCTGTGATACTCGCCAAAGGGGGTCTTACTAAGTACTGAACATGTCGGGGTCCCAAACTCTCCGTTCAGCTCCTTTACATTTGTGTTTTGTTCCTGTGAATGACGGAAATAAAAATGTAATCTGCTTAAACTAATGAAGGTGTGTGTCGTCTTTAAGTTCACTTCACTATCCACAGAAACAGACATTTGAAGTAAGGGGGCACACACTTTTGCACACGCTATTGGAGTGAAATGGCAGCTTTAGTATCCTACTGTGGTTTTCTTATTTTTCTGTCCTCCTCCTCCTCCTCATCACCATCTTTGCGAGTATCAGAAACCCACAAATCGCCATCACAGATACCAAGGTGCCTAACGACGTCTCGACGATTACCACTTTGAAATGGCGACGTCATTCCTTCTCAAACCCGACCTCACAGCTGGACCTGAAAGCAGGAGGCTTTGTGACGACAACGACGTCTCGCGTCCGACTCTCAGGGTGCACACATCTCACTTTCTGCGTCATTCCTAGAAGAGACTCGGACAGGCACCCTGATTATTGACTTCCACCAAACCAAAGAACCTCAAGGAGCAGAGGTGGGGTGGACACTGCTACAGGTACTTGGGGGTCCACATCAGCGATAAACCTGTCTGGTCTCGTAACACAGAGGAACAACAGAAGAACAGGCAGAGCAGACTTCATTCTTAGGACGGGCATGGCGCTCCTTTAATGGCGCTCGTGGTGGCCAGTGAGGTGTGCCAGGCTGACCAACGTCACTTCAGGAGAGTCCCACCAACTCAGAGACGATTCAAATGGGAAGCCCGCTGGATGAGGGGAGAATGAGAACAAAACCGATGGCCACTGTGAACAAAGACACAGCAGCATGGAGGACTTTCAGCCAACGAAGTGCGTCAAGAAACCCAACAGTACCAGGCCTGTATAGCGCCTTAACGGGGCTTCACTCATCTTTAACAAAGTCTCCAGTTTTCTTGTTTTTAGTAATTCTTGTGTGTATTTAAACTTTTGTATGAAGCTAAATTTCCCCCTTGGGATAATTAAAGTACGATCTATGAAAGTACAAGCAGTTAAAATTGAACCAAACTGCTGATGAAGACTTGCGATCTTCAGAGTGGCAGAGCTTCGTATAAAAACTCGCACCGTGGAGCGCTGTCTCCTACTTGAGTCCATAGCCCTCGACCGCGTTTTATTTTGACCTCCGCTTGATTAACCCGAGTGTCTCGGTGAAGCTTCCCTGTGCTGTCGTTTACTAGTAGAAGATCTCTGTCTCAACGCCATGCCTTTCACGCCGTCTCTTCTCGCACTCCTTCAGCCTGCTGACATTCTTACTGTAACCTTGATAACTTGAAGATGTGCACTTCGGCCATTTTAAAGCACATCAGTGGTGCAGGCCCTGCGACAGGTCAGAATTAACTTGAGTAACTACCTAGAAAACACATTAGACTACGTCGACATTACACAACTCGTAGAAAACACGTTAGACTACGTCGACGTTACACAACTCGTAGAAAACACGTTAGACTACGTCGACGTTACACAACTCGTAGAAAACACGTTAGACTACATCGACGTTACACAACTCGTAGAAAACACGTTAGGATACGTCGACGTTACACAACTCGTAGAAAACACGTTAGACTACGTCGACGTTACACAACTCGTAGAAAACACGTTAGACTACGTCGACGTTACACAACTCGTAGAAAACACGTTAGACTACGTCGACGTTACACAACTCGTAGAAAACACGTTAGACTACGTCGACGTTACACAACTCGTAGAAAACACGTTAGACTACGTCGACGTTACACAACTCGTAGAAAACACGTTAGGATACGTCGACGTTACACAACTCGTAGAAAACACGTTAGACTACGTCGACGTTACACAACTCGTAGAAAACACGTTAGACTACGTCGACGTTACACAACTCGTAGAAAACACGTTAGGATACGTCGACGTTACACAACTCGTAGAAAACACGTTAGACTACGTCGACGTTACACAACTCGTAGAAAACACGTTAGACTACGTCGACGTTACACAACTCGTAGAAAACACGTTAGACTACGTCGACGTTACACAACTCGTAGAAAACACGTTAGACTACGTCGACGTTACACAACTCGTAGAAAACACGTTAGACTACGTCGACATTACACAACTCGTAGAAAACACGTTAGGATACGTCGACGTTACACAACTCGTAGAAAACACATTAGACTACGTCGACGTTACACAACTCGTAGAAAACACGTTAGGATACGTCGACATTACACAACTCGTAGAAAACACGTTAGACTACGTCGACATTACACAACTCGTAGAAAACACGTTAGACTACATCGACATTACACAACTCGTAGAAAACACGTTAGACTACGTCGACGTTACACAACTCGTAGAAAACACGTTAGGATACGTCGACGTTACACAACTCGTAGAAAACACGTTAGACTACGTCGACGTTACACAACTCGTAGAAAACACGTTAGACTACGTCGACGTTACACAACTCGTAGAAAACACGTTAGACTACGTCGACGTTACACAACTCGTAGAAAACACGTTAGGATACGTCGACATTACACAACTCGTAGAAAACACATTAGACTACGTCGACATTACACAACTCGTAGAAAACACGTTAGGATACGTCGACATTACACAACTCGTAGAAAACACGTTAGACTACGTCGACATTACACAACTCGTAGAAAACACGTTAGACTACATCGACATTACACAACTCGTAGAAAACACATTAGACTACGTCGACGTTACACAACTCGTAGAAAACACGTTAGGATACGTCGACATTACACAACTCGTAGAAAACACATTAGACTACGTCGACGTTACACAACTCGTAGAAAACACGTTAGGATACGTCGACATTACACAACTCGTAGAAAACACGTTAGACTACGTCGACGTTACACAACTCGTTTATGTGATCAGAGTGCTAGGAAGAGAGATTGTGAATTTGGCTGAACTGTCCACTAAGGCTACGTTTTCATTTCACGTGGAGCTTTTAACTGACAGTGATGGCTGACCACATTGGAGTTTTTGCGTAATTTACAAAAAGATTCGTCTCCATAAAGAAATGCCTGAACACGGACATGATGAAGACCTCCGTCTACGCAGGGCATGTGCACAAACTCCGTACTGAAAAGCTTGTAACGTAAAACTCCTGAGTGCTTTATGTGTGCTATCAAAAGTATCTGCGCGTGTAGAACTGCGGGAGCACAGAATTCTTCAAGGAGCCGCAGCGACTTGCCAAGCGCATCACATCACGTTAATCCGCCGACTGTGAGACTCTTCAGAACGTGTGGCAGCCATCTGGCCATTAAATAAAAATGTCACAAATTTTAAAGTACCGTATCTACTCGTGGATAAGTTCAGACTTGTATTATTGTACTTTATTGTATTATTTCTGGTATTTTTATGTTGGTCGTATTAAGTCAAATGTGGAAAACTCCCGCTATTGGTCCAAGAGATTACGATATGCTAATGCCCACCTGAGAGAGGAACCACGGGGCACACAGCCTTTATGTTTCTATGTATTGTGCCTACGTGACCACACGGTGAAACCCAAACTATTCTGAAGCGACGTTTACACCGATTTCTGTTTTTTGTATCTCACACCCTCGTACTCCTTTATCGTTAAGAGCATCCGTTATCAACGATCAGAAGAAAATATGAAGCTGGTATGAAGTTGTGAAAGAAATTGGTAATCACTGTGCTGCTGTGACAAAATTCGATGTGTCTGAGAAACTGAAGCGAGATCGGAGGAGGCAAAATTTAAATTGTTGCATTTTTGAACGGGCGTATAAGTCGGGGTCTGATTTTAGGATCGATTTTTCGGGTTTCAAGGCCCGACTTATATGCAAGTATATATGGTAACCAAAAAATAAACCCAAAGTGTTTAGCTCCAAGTTTGTTTGCGAGAGGATCGATTATAAGAGTCCTAACACGACTGGAGCACATCGTGTACCTAACCGAATTGAGACAATAACTGCACATTGCGTCTTATCTTCTCTGTCCTGGGACCTCGTGATGTGTCTCGTTAACTTTACTGCAGGACGTGCTTCTCCTTACCAGATTAACTTTAAATAATACACGCTAATAAATTACAGGCCGTCAACAGAGTTTCTTCAAGTCTGTCACAGGATATCAGCAAGTGCATTGACGACATTGTCACTAAACCCTCCGTTTGCATATATCCTAACCAGAAACCCTGGGTAAATAGGGAGATCCGGGCTAAGCTCAAGGCGCGGACCTCTGCCTTTGGCTCAGGGGACTCTGATGCATACAAAGCAGCCAGATACGACCTCCAGAGGTCCATCAAGAAGGCCAAATGGGACTCCAGGGACAAAGTGGAGTCAAGCTACCACAGCTCTGACACCAAGCGCCTGTGGAATGGACTGATGTGCTGCATCACCGACTATAAAAAGACAAACACAGTTGG
Source organism: Erpetoichthys calabaricus (assembly GCF_900747795.2). Lineage (NCBI taxonomy): Eukaryota > Metazoa > Chordata > Cladistia > Polypteriformes > Polypteridae > Erpetoichthys > Erpetoichthys calabaricus. Next base: position 100,174,718 of record NC_041409.2, on the reverse strand, counting down.
TGTTCAGACCACTGCATGTCTTCCAGACGAGCTCAACACCTTCTATGCTCGTTTTGATGCAGCCAACAAAGGACAGGTGCTATATCCTCAAGGGGCCAGTGAGTCTGTCACTCTGATCCTTGAAACGTCTGATGTGAGAAGGTCCTTCAAAAAGGTCAATCCTCGCAAAGCTCCGGGACCAGATGGCATCCCAGGCCGTGCCCTCAGGGCGTGTGCTGACCAGCTAGCAGGTGTGTTCACCAACATCTTCAATCTCTCCCTGAGGCAGTCAGTGGTCCCCACTTCCTTCAAGGCATCCACCATCATTCCTGTCCCAAAGAAACCGGTGGTCTCCTGTCTGAATGACTATCGCCCGGTTGCACTGACATCGGTCATTATGAAGTGCTTCGAGCAACTGGTCAAAGGTTACATCTGCTCCTCCCTCCCTGACATGCTGGATCCTCTCCAATGTGCTTACAGAGCAAACAGATCGACAGAGGATGCCGTTGTGCTAACAATAAGCACTGTCCTCACCCACCTGGGAAGAGGGAATACATAAGTAAAGAACGCTCGGCATTCAACACCATCATCCCCTCAAAACTCGTCTTGAAGCTTGACGACCATCTGCAGATGGATTTTCTCTTTCCTCACAAACAGGCCCCAGGTGGTGAGAGTCGGCAAACACACGTCCTCATCACTCATTTTAAACACAGGAGCGCCGCAGGGCTGTGTGCTTAGCCCTCTCTTGTATTCCTTGTTCACCCACGACTGTGTTGCAAAACACGGCACAAACACCATCATCAAGTTTGCAGACGACACAACCATCATAGGCCTTATCACTGACAACGATGAGATGGCCTACAGAGAGGAGGTGCTGGCATTGAGTAATTGGTGCCTGGGTAACAACTTGTCTCTTAATGTCAGCAAAACCAAGGAGATGATCGTGGACTATCGGAAACAACAAGGCAGAGAACACCAGGCCATCTACATCAGCAGCATAGAAGTTGAAAGGGTTAACAGCTTCAAGTTCCTCGGAGTAAACATGTGGACCCTTCACATAGACACTGTGGTCATGAATGCCAACATCACCTCAAACTTTCACAGGAGTGTGGTCGAGAGTCTGGTATGGGAGCTGCTCTGCAGAGAGTGGTGAAGGCAGCAGAGCACATCACGGGCCATTGAAGACATTTACCTCCATCGGTGCCTGCGTAAGACAAGCAGCATCATAAAGGACCACAGCCATCCAGCACACCAGCTGTTCTCCTTGTTACCGTCTGGCAGATGATACAGGAGTCTGGCTGCTCGGACTACAAGACTTAAGAACAGCTTTTACCAGCAGGCCATTGGACTCCTCAGCACTTCCATTACATGACATCTACATTACAATACTCACACACACACACACACACTCGGAGTACTGACTGGAACGTGAATCTGTACTCATAAAACATTATCTGTGCAGTAACTGTCATTTGTACTTGCTGCTCATCCAACTCGTATTGCTCTGTAACTTCTTTTATACGTACACATTTTATTTTATACGGCTTGTCTATTTCTTTTTATTTTGTAGCTTTATCAGATCGAGGCCGAGTGACTTGTTTTTCTCGTCACACACATCTCATTGTGTTAACCTCCATCTGACAAATAAACCTAAACCTGACTTTCACGGAGCTCTGAATTTTTCAGTACGACGGTTTCTTACAAAACCCCAACCCACAGGTAATTAATTTACTTTTTATGCATTAAAGCCACATTCAGAATTGACAAAGGGACACTTAGCTGGTGACAGGTAAGCAGAATGACAAGTGCCAGCACCTCTCAATGGTCCTGTTCTGTGCAGGATGACCAATCAGGGAAGGGCCTTGAACTAAGCTCGGACCAATCAGAGCGCCACTAGAGTCTCGTTTTGACCCGCCCACATCACAGCACTGGCCAGCGAGGCTGAAAGGCGACGTCCGCATTATTAAAGGGTAACGCGGCGGTGTGACGGGGGGCCTCGGCTCTGGTGGGTTTCAGTTGGTTTACTTGGTAACACATTTAAATCTTTCTTACTGGAGTGACGTCGTTGGGAATTGGGACAGTTTTATGGTTTTTTTATTGCTCCTGCAGGCTTTACGTCACCACAAATCTCTCTGCACGGGTGTTTCGTGTTATTAATTCAATTACAAGAGAATCGGGTTTATTTATTGAGAAGTGCATCACGACTCCAGCATTGTGAGTGACCGGTGGGCCCAAAGCGTCACGTCACCGGCACAGCGTTTGTGTATTCACCCCTCGAACAACTCGAGTCCTTTGCTGTTTCCGTGTTTTATTTCTTGTGATTCACGCCCTAAGCAGGCAGCTTCTCAGTCTTGGAGTTAACGTCTCCCCCGCCATTCCCCGTTTCTTTGGTTTTTGAGGGGGGCTTCAATTCAGATCATTTGTCGTGTGGTGGGCGAGGTAACATGCCAGCAGCATGTGCTCCCAACCTTCTCCAAGCCTTCATTATCGACTCTCATCGATGGACGTGCGTCTCCTGGCGTGGTCAATGCCACTCCCTTTGGCCTGAGGGGCTCGTTTGGAACTACAAAGGCAGTTGGACCCCCGTCAACGCTGCCGTCCAGCCAAGCCTCCTTCGATATTTGTGACCGGCGTAACAGACGTACACTCACTGAGCAAACTCAAAGGAAGTCGAGATGTTTGACTGAGTGAGCAGTAAACGAGTGTCAAGTTACCAACAGCTTGAGGCCGGGAGTCCTGCAGAAAATTCAAAATGTTTCACTGCGGAGACCCCAAGGGACCAACCAGAAGTCAGAGACGCGGTTTCAAAATGTCATAACGTGGGCCAGGTCACAGACGCCAGGCTCCCTGAACGTTCTGATAAAATGGGGGGTCCCTGAGCGTCTCCACACTCCTTTGTTTGAGTCTCCAGCGAGTTTGGGTGCGTTTCACACAGAATTAGGTTTTCGTAGATAACGGAGATGATGAAGAGGATGAGGACTGATCTGACTGATCGGGGTGTGTGTTTGGTGTCAACTTGTACACGTGTGTGTGTGTGTGTGTCTCAGTGTTTAGGGTGAGAATGTCTAAATTACCAGCAGAAGCGTTTCCCACAGCGTGCAGTATTTCAGGTAGTTCGGTTGTCCCTGTGCTTGGTCACATCATATGTCACGTACCTCATGTGAAGCCCCCCAGGATTTGCTTGGTCCTGCTCTGAGACCACCTGTTTATGACGGTCTCGGTTTAGACCCCCGTCTCAGTCCGCACCAGGCTGCGATTTTTTGCGTTCACATCCATCTAACCAAACGACTTCTCGTTTCGGCCGCACAGCGCATCAACTTGTCCCAACTCTTTGTCGTCATCATCTTGCTCTGTCACACACGTCCTTTGTCACCACATACGGTAGAAACGTCACTCGAGTTTGAGTTTGCGTCTCCAAGTGAACTCGCTGTGATAAACGCCCTCCATGTTTTCACGTTTTTCAAATCTGAAGTTGACGCCACAAGCGAGCTGGATAATGAGTTCACAGAAAAGCGTACTTTGCAAACATTTTAATGATTATTTTGGAGCATACACATTTGAAAATAGTTTTGTTTACTTCAAACTGCAACTTGAGTTAAATAAAGTTTTTATAATGTACAAAGAAAATACAAGGAAAGCTTAGCTTAAGTGTGCCTCGCACCTAAGGACCAGTGTTTGTTTCTACAGCTTTATTGTAAAATGACACAGAAGCACTCGGGGGTTTGATCTTCACAGCAGGCGTTCAGGAATCCCACAGGAACAACAAAAGAAAAAAGAACTCATGATTGTTGACCGAAACGAGAGAAAAGGGGGAACGAAACAAAACGAGAAAAACACTCAAAAGTAACGCCACCCGTCGCCCTCGCACTCCTTATGGCTACTCGATCGCAACGCAAGCGGGACTCGGAGCACTTCGCAAACCGTCGGCGACGAGGACCGAACAGCGTGGCGGACAAAGTAAAGACGACGAGAGGACAGAGGAGCCGCCCTGGCGTCCGTCTCACGAGCCCTTGAAGCAGAACACAGTGCTTTGTGTCGTCTTTGCTGGCCGCGTGGGGGGGAGGGGAGGATTGAAAGGGGGGGGGGTGGGGGGGGTGCAGATTATTTCCCAGCACTTTTCAGCAGCAGCTAGTAGTGTTAATGTAACTTTTTTTTTAAAATTTTTTCCCCCCATAAGCCCTGGCGGGAAGGAGAAGTCTTATCAGGGCAGACGGGACTTTTCTTCTGCACACAAACACAACAAGCTTCTCGATCTCCGGTTCAGCCAGCGGTCCATCCTCCTCGAGCAGGGCAGGACCCTTCAGTTCAGATGAAAGCCTTTCTCCATGGTAGCAGCCAGAAGACGCTCCCTCATGATCTCCTCCGACGAATACTCGGGCAGCTTCAGGTAGTGGACGCAGGTGTTGACGGACGGGTAGCTGGCATCTGTGGCATCGACCTGCAAGACAAAGACGCACGTCTGTGCTGAGTGGCTCATCGTGTACAAAGAATAAAGCAGAGGGGGGTACGGGGGGGCACACCTGGCACTGAACTGGTGGCACCTCAAGACTTGAAAATGAACTGGAGCAATCGGACCTGAGAGACGAGCGCCAGTCTGTTAAAAAGTACAGACAGACAAACAACAGAGACATGAAAGACACTTTATAATAGAGAGAGAGCGTAGTTGGCAGGAATGGACATGTGGATGTGAAAGGCGCTATATACAGTCATATGAACACGTTTGGGACCAACTCTCAGCCTACATAATAATTGACTCTCCTTTCAACAATAAAGATAATGACAGACCACTGTTCATTTCCTAGGAGTACTGTGGTGTTTGCCAAATAAATATTTCTAGTGATGCAGTATTTAGTTGTATAAAATTAAATCAAATGTTGAAAACTGGCTGTGCACAAATGTGGGTCCCCTTGTCATTGTGCTGATTTGAATGCCTGTCACTGCTCAATGCTGATTGGTTGGATGAGCTCGTTAACTCTTGACCTTCATAGACAGGTGTGTCCAATCATGAGATATAAAGGGATTTAAGGTGGTCAGTTACAAGTTGTGCTTCCTTCCCTTTGACTCTCCTCTGAAGAGTGACAGACAGCATGGGATCCTCAAAGCAACTCTCAAAAGATCTGAAAACAAAGATTGTTGAGTCTCCTGGTTTAGGGGAAGGCTACAAAAAGCCATCTCAGAGGTTTAAACTGTCAGTTTCAAGTGTAAGGAATGGAATCAGGAAATGGAAGGCCACAGGCACAGTTGCTGTTAAACCAGCAGGTCTGGCAGGCCAAGAAAAATACAGGAGTGGCATATGAGCAGGATTGTGAGAATGGTGACAGACAACCACAGATCACCTCCAAAGACCTGCAAGAACATCTGGCTGTAGATGGTTTATCTGTACATCGTTCTACAGTCCAGACATCTGTATGGCAGGGTGATGAGAAAGAAGCCCTTTCTGCACTCACACCATAAACAGAGTCGCTTGTTGTATGCCAATGTTCATTTAGACAAGCCAGATTCATTTTGGAACAAAGTGTTTTGGACTGATGAGACAAAAATTGAGTTATTTGGTCAGAACAAAAAGCGCTTTGCATGGCGGAAGAAGAACACCGCATTCCAAGAAGAACACCTGCTACCTACTGTCAAATTTGGTGGAGGTTCCATCATGCTGTGGGGCTGTGTGGCTAGTTCAGGGACTGGGGCCCTTGTTAAAGTCGAGGGTCTGATGAATTCAACCCAATATCAACAAATTCTTCAGGATAATGTTCAAGCATCAGTCACAAAGTTGGAGTTACTTATGCAGGGGTTGGATATTCCAACAAGACAATGACCCAAAACACAGTTGGAAATCTACAATGGCATTCATGCAGAGGGAGAAGTACAATGTTCTGGAATGGCCGTCACAGTCCCCTGACTTGAATATCATCGAAAATCAATGGGATGATCTGAAGCAGGCTGTCCATCAAACTGAACTGAACTGGAGAGATTTTGTATGAAGAATGGACAACAATACCTCCATCCAGAATCAGACACTCATCAAAGGTTATAGGAGGACAGCGTCTAGAGGACAAAAGGAGGCTCCACTAAGTATTGATGTCATATCTCTGTTGGGTGGCCCACATTTCTGCACCTGTCTAATTTTGTTATGATGCATATTTCATATTTTCTGTTAATCCAATAAACTTCATGTCACTGCTGAAATCCTACTGTGTCCATAAGGCTTGTCAGATATTAAAAGGAAGTTCAGCCAATGAGAAACACAAATCCAAAGAATTAAGAGCGGCTCCCAAACTTCTTCACAGGACTGTAGTAGATAGATATGAACGTCACTCACTATATGAACTCTGACAGACAGACAGACGGACACTTTATTGATCCTGATGGACAGTTAAGACAGGAGGTGGTGGCCGTCAGGTGGGAGTCACAAAGGGGACACAACTGACCGACTGACTGGTCCTCATCATTTAAAATCTTTATTCTTCTGGCTGCTGGTTACTTCCTTGGTTTTGTTCCATTTCTAAATAATAATTTCATCCTTAACTGTACTGGATGTCAGTATGGGGCCCATTGGGTCACCGCTTGTCCCCAGTACAGAGTGTTCGAGCCCCTAGCGCACACGAAGTGTCAGACATTACAGGGCTGTGGACCCGGGCCTCAAGTCCTGGAGGTGTCGCTCGTTTCAGAATGTCCAGTTGCGGTGTAAGGACTGACTGACTGACTGACCAACTGACCGCCTGTCTGTCTGTCTGTCACCAGTCGTGCTAATCGCCGACAGCAGCCAAGTTGACTTAATGCAGAAAAGTTCATTTGCACCGACGTCCACTTGGCTCCTAGAGAGCTCGCTTGACGGGGCGTACGACTCAGGGTGCAGCGTCTTAGTCAGGCATCATACGAGTTAATTATGTGATGGCCGTCGTTCTTGCAGGCAACGGAGGTGACACCAACACCATTTCCAGGTCATAGGCCAGGTCAGAGCCAACGTTGCCAGATTACCTTGAAGACGACTCCATCAAGAACAGGAAAAAAATCAAAGAGGGAGAAAAGAAAGCAAAGGAGGTAGAAACGCAAACCTGAGCCAGAATGGCGGCTAAACCTAACAAGTCATTAGTGACGCTTACATCAAAGCTGGCCTGGTGTCCCGGACGGTGTGTGTGGTGCCATCGAGAACACGGACAACACGATGTCACCAGGCGCTGCCGAAGAAATCAAACAGCCAACAAACAAATCGGGAAGAACAATGGCGAGACCAACAGCGACACGCCTTTACAGTGCCTCACTGGGATGGCGGCTCGTCTTTCTTTCTGTCACTCTGTTGTTTGTGTCCGTATTTATTTATTTAGTTTATTTATTCAATGAGATCCTAAGTTCATCGACTGACAGATTCCCCCTGAGGTTTGCTTTTTAAATGTTTTAGTTTTCATTCATAATGGAAACTGCGAGGGCGCACTTTGTAATTGCTGCGCTTCAGCGTCGGTGCTGCTTTGCCATTCCTGCTACTTCCTAATATTAAAATCGGTTTTCTTACTTTTCAACGCACTGCCATGACGTCTCATTTTTGTGCCAACTTTACTTTGGTCAGCGCGACCTAAACTCCCCCCCCAGATTACCGTACCTTTCGCACAATGGTGAGCCGGGGGTGAAGGTTGGCCAGTCCCCCAGGTGGTAGGGTTGAACAGCCCGTCGTAAACTGCAAGAAGGCCTTCCGTTCGTCCGATGACATGCTGCAGAGGACCCTGACAAACCGAAGAAATCCAGCACTGCAAGGAGACAAAACGAGACAATCCTGTTAGTTTATCATCGATATGATGGACGCCACGGCACTGCAGGACTCTGTAACAGTGGCTACGGACTTAGTAGGCGCTCTCGTGACTCCACGCGACTACAGGTCAACACGGGGACATCTCCTGTCCTATTGACGTGCACATGGGGACACACGTGTGGACACCGGACTTTCTCAAGTCATCAAACACGTCATCTCAAACAAACCAAGGAGGAGGACTTGTGTGATGCTGCAGGCGGCTTACCGTCACGATCAACACGAGCACAGAAAGTCGACTCGGAAGGGAGGATGAGGAGGAGATTTACAATAAAACAAAGAGATATGATGGCAACCCGTCTCTCCAGTACGTGCGGCTTATTCTGCAACCTTCAACTCCGGGGTGACTGGCAGGTCTTTCCACCAATCAGCTTTCTTCTTTCATGCTGCATGTGCTCCTCCCCTTTTACGTATGCCACTTCATGCCCTCCACGGTACACCTGATGAAACTGCCGCTAAATCTCGCCAGTTTGTTCATTTTTACACAAAGGCCACCTGACAGCTCTGGCAAAATAAGTCGGTCGGAAGCGGCACGGCCTCAAATCGAGGTGGCACACATCTCCTGACTGGCAACGTGTCGGGTTCCTTCTTTATTACAATGGCAGGAAATGAAAAGTAAAGAGAGGGGGCGTCAAGGTTCTGCCCGATGGGCGTGAGACCACCATACTGCCCACTTTTCAGATGGGAGTCGGGAGGTTTTCTTACTGCTCAGCTGACCTGGAAGACCCCAAGTTCACAGCCAGCGTCTCCATGTGACAGTGTGACACCAGCACGGTGTACTGTGACCCCAAACCTATGATCCATGAATCACATCGAGATGTGTGTGTCGTCACACCCCGACACCGCCCGACTTACTCTGGGCACTTCCCACATTAGTGCACTGGGGAATGGCAGAGGGGCTGGGTGGTCTTTTGGCCTTGAACTTCTGGGGGTTTACTTTTTCCAGTATCTCGCTGGCTGAAATTTGTGTTTCCAGTCACCTCCCTGGTCCTCTCACCACAGCACCGGACTCTGAATTTTACCAAAATACCCAACACAGACATGAGGCTGACCAACGGAAAGGAATACGGCAACCAATGGTTACACATTTCTGTGTTACTTACCATGTAGTTTAGGGGGGGTCCCAAAATCAATGTCAAGTTTTAATTCAAAATGGAGTTCAAGTCTATGGTGTCCAACGCTCAATGCCCATGAAAGGACCTCACCCTACTTGTGTTACTTAATCACGTCAAGTCATCCAATCGTATGCTCACGACATCCCAAACACGTGTATTTTTACTGAAGTACTGAATTGTCAACTGCCTCCAGACAGCGTTCTTGTGAACTAAAATGGAACGTGAACTTGAATTGAAGACCCGCCTCTTGCCCCTCATTCATTGGTTACGAGTCCAGGCTGGTAGCAGCTCATTTATTGGCTAATCATGTGATTGACGTGGTGGTGACAGTGCAGAGTTCACCGACAAGATGAGTTCAAGTGAAGACTGAAACTTCCGAGAAAGGCGAGCGAAAACATCCTCAGGCAGAGAGGAAGACGCAGCGCGTGTGTCGGACTTGTGAACAGCTGAGATTCTTCAACAAGCCGCAGAGCAAATCAGCCAAGCAGATCCACGGCCCACCATTCAATAACCCCGAGGTGCTCCAGTCACTGCTCTGAAGACAAAACAACGAGAGGCGGATCTGCCATTCAATCACTCGGCCGCAGCGGAGCACAGTCGCTCACAATGCCGTAATCTAAGTCGTTCATTTATCAATATTTTAGTGAAAATGCGCCCCTTTGGGATGTTCTGAGCAGACGACTGGATGACTGGACAGGCGGATTACAATGTTGTTTGCTAATCTGCCAGAAACCTTATCATCTCACAGTTCTCCATAAAAAAGAGAAGATTCAAAATTGTTCTCGACTGTCACTATAAAGTCCGTGGGTGAGCAGCACATAAAAATAATCATTTTGGGGTGCAGAATTCCTTTTGACAGTAATTTATGTTATTTTTGGCGACTCTTGCATTTCTGTTACTTGTTTATTTGTATTGCGTCTCCAGGTTTTATTTGTTGTTGAGCTTCACTTCTTGCCATTGACATGAACATAAACATTTGCAGATTCCTTCAAGTCGACCCAACGTTCTGGAAAGTTGATCAAAATATTAAAAATGTCCAAAACCTTTCAAAACATTCAACCCTTTCTTTTCAGTATGAGGAAGTCACATACCTGTCACGCGTGTAGCCTAACTTGGGCTCGGTGTAGTTAATTATGTCCTCGGCCGTCCATGATGGCGACTGATTTCCACACAGAATCATCTGCACCTCTTCGTGACTGAAGGAGCTCAGCTTTTCCATGGGAAACACTCGGTTGAAGCCATCTTTAAAAAATAAAAAACAAACCACAAATGTTACCCACAGCCCCCTACAATAAATACTAACGTAATACTTCACTGGCCCCCTCTGACCTGTAAGAACCATTTCTTGCGTGTGGCCCCCCGTTACTCACGACAAGTCAAACGAGCAGACACCACCCATTTTGATCTTTGTTTGGCTCCTTTTCTCTGGACTCCACACTTTTGACATTCTTTACTCCTCCAATCTACCCACACAACACTTCCTTTCATCTCTCGCTGGTCCTGTGGTTTTCTTTCACCACCTTCTCCTCTCTGCTGGCAAATATTTTGAAGAATGTGACATTTTCTTCCAGACGCCCCAACATTCAAATCAGCCAACTCACAATAATTCATAGACAACTGTGCCCTGCTCCCCGAGGGTCTTTCTCCCGATTTACTTTGTCATTTACATTCCTTGGGTTTGCCTGGCACCTTTCTCCACATGTCTTGGCACTGCCCTCTGGTTCTCTCTGCCCAGTCTCAGATGAGGCCGTTTCTCTCTTCCTTTCTGTCTATTATCATCGCTGCTATTCCTCAAACTCTTACTTCTGTTGGACCCTTCACAGCTTTCTCTCTCCTCTCACCAGTGTGAACTGCTCTGTCTTGGCACTCTGGTGACTGAACGACTTCTTGCGTCTCACTGGAAATCTCCCGAGGTTCTTTCTTTTGACCACTGATGATCCTCCATTTTTTAGGTACACTGAGCACCTATTGCAGTAGCCCAAGTCCATCAGTCTGCCTGCCTGCCTGCATGAAACAACTCAGCCCCCCCCACTGTGGAGCAATGATGTTCAAGGAAAATTGTTGAGATAGTTCTAATATTTAACTATCTTGAACAGACTGCACTGTACCGAGTTTTAAAATTTCAAAATGACCCAGTGTAAAACATTGGAGAACTTGTAAACTTGTGCACCTTAAAATGGAGACGCGTTCCGTGTGACTTCAGCTATGAATTACTGTTCTCAGTTTTACCTTGACAGCAGTTACATACACCCACTTGTATATTTTTCCTCTCCAATAGTTGCTACTGATGGCAAACAGATCCCCAGTACAAAAGTTAATAAAAGCACCAGACGACTGCATGCAAGGGTTAGGAAGCTGCTGTCACTGGCTGCTCACGTGCATATGGGACAGCAATCCTCCACTGCCAAGACGAGATGGATGCATACTGAGAAACCTCCACATCAGCTATCAGTTATTCTGCTTTATGAAGCCTTCCCAGCGGCTTCAGCACAAGCAGGAGAGAAGCTGTGCATCGGCACCTCAGTCCACCAGATGCTTTAAATGTGTAACAGGGATGTGAAATGATATTTTCAGAACTGTAAAAGTATAAAATGCAAGCACAGAGAACAAACGGTTATCTAGATCTGAATGAAGGACCCTGTGGCATTTAAGTCGCTGTGCACAGAGCAAATACACTTTTCCTTTGTATTAACCTTTCACTAAAGCAGCCTCACTGCTCCGTCACCCAATAGACTCCAGCTGCAGACGGGACACTCTGAAGCCCCACGCGAGACAACCTGAGGCCTGTAAGACAGCGCCCCTGTCGTCTGCATTCTCTTTATGCCCCGCCCACTCTCATGTATTACCAAAGTAAACATTTACTTAAATACGACGATATGGTGTTACACACGTCGTACAATTCCAAAGCTACAAACTTCGTGTTTTAAAAGCAAGACTTACGTTGTCTACTTCAAAAGGTAAATTAATGTATTATCTGTAATAAAAAACTAACTAACTATTAGATTAGATAAACCTTTATAAATCCCGTGGAGAAATTAAAAAAAGAAATGTAGATTTTTGTGTTGAGAATATTATCGTGTAGTAATGATGACTGAAAGTTTACACGAGGACAGCTCTGACGTAAATATGCTTGTGTAACGAGCTTCTTTTTGCAGGCTTCATGGTGTCTGAGGTGAGCGGATCTGTCCATTGCTGCTGCTGCTGGGCACCATTCCCATTATTTGCGGTTTATAATGACTGACCTGTAATTTAACGAGGGTAACCAGACCTCACCAAGTACAGAAACACCTCGTATGTCACATTGTTCAAGTTTTCAGCAAACTGAGAAAACGATGTCCCTGTAATTAACGATCTCTAGATTTCATTTTTCCTCAGCTTCATGTACACAATATCGTCTTTTATTTTTTTCTTCACAAATCAACACCACCTGCCATTTAAATCACGCAGTTGCAGCATTTAAATCACGTGATTGTAATCTGAAGTTTTCATTGGTAGGCAGTCTTTCCTCATTGGTCAGTGGAGTTGCTAGGTTTGTGTCTTGCAGCAGGTAAACTGCGGAGTACATACGAGCTTCTTCCATCGTACTATGACCAGAATGAAGACATATTTGGCCATCACTATTACCTTGTAACATGAGGAAAGACCTCCTAACTCCAAAAACTAAACTCAGTTTTGCACAAGAGAGACATCAAGGTGACGACGACGGTGACAGTCCTGATTTCAGGCTGTGTGTCCTAATAAATAACTAAAGAATATCAAAATGTTGCGGTTTTAACAGGCTGCCCATTTAATAAAGCAATCCTGTGCCGACACAAACCTCCATGGGTCACAGGCTCCCCAGCACCACCCCACCAAATGTAGGAAGACCTCGGCCAAAACTCTGATGGGGAAGGTCCATTAAGAGGTTGTGCTGAACTTCAAGAGCATCGTGAGGACGGCTGACAAGCAGACACAAACAGACGGCCCTGCCATTTATTTATTTCAGCTTCAAGCTGTGTGTGTGGATCTAGGCGTCTGTTTTTTGTATTTCTTTTAATTTTCCGTGCGCTGACCCCTCTCTGATGACGATGAGGTAAAGCAGCAGTTAAAACAAATGAGGATGGGCTTTACACGTAGGCATCCAACATGCCACACAAGTGTCCAGCTTTGGTCACCTTATAGTTTACTCTCAGGGTGTCACATTCCCCTGGTATCCATTAACGGTCACTCACTGTAATAAAGTTTGCTTTTCATGTCCGTCATTCCTTAACGTTTGTCATAACTGAACAACTTTGCAAGTTCCATTTTATGAAAATGACAACCACCAGACCTGCTCAGGCAAAGAAGGAAAAACCAACAGGACTATTTATTTAATTAGGGTTATGTCAACGGGCAGCGTCTGTGAATCTGGTGGGTGTGTGTGAGTGACAGAGTGGTCCCTGTGATGAACGAGAGTGCTGATCAGGCCCGTTTTCGGCCTTTTTGTCCCCAGTCCCGGTATGAAAGCCTTGCACCCCCACCTCTCCCCCAACAATCCTGAAACGGCTTGAGAAGGTTCTAGAACTGACCAATGGAACTCCATCCACTGAGGGCTACGGTGCCTGTACAGTCCTTGAATGCACCTGAATGTTACGTCATGCCTCCATTTTCTAACTTTGTAATCTAATCCATTTAGAACATCCCATCTCTCAGACTGATGGAGTATCCCTAGAGTCCCCTGAGAACTTGTCTACTGGTCTACCTCCGTTTCAAAACTGAAAACTTCACTATTTGACGCCCATGGGCATCACAGTTGCAGCACAATTCAGTTCATCGGCCGGTGCTCCCGATGCTTTAGTCACCGACTCATCTTCCTCCACTCTATTGATGTATTTGTTGATCTAGACTCGGAGGGGTGGGTGGCCTTGTGGGACGGTGATGTTTGGGGTATTCACATTTCTTCTTTTTCAACTGACCCTTCTGTGTGTGTGTGTGTGTTAAACTTCCTGAAGCAATAAAAATAACTGATCATAAAACATGAGCTTTCAAGTCTCACGCATTACAAGTGTTACCTAATGTGTTTAATTCCAATTGAATAAAATTCTACATGCTTTCCCACAATCCCCAAAATTACACCAAGTTTAGAAGTCTGCTAGCGATTGGCTCACCTCTAAATGAGTCCATCTGTTTCTGAATGCCGGTGTGCATACAGAAGTCGAACATCAGTTCCACGTATTCTTCTGCATTATCGATGGATACCATCTAACAAACAACGAGAGAAAAGTTAAAACTGAACATTTAGGACAGAAGTTTAACATACACAAATAAATAAATAAAGTAAGTCTGCCCACCTCATCTTCACCGTTGGGTTTCAGATCAACAACTGAGAATCCATGGACTTTTGAAGAAGGGCAAAACTGAAAATTCAACCTGAAAGATCGAGAAGTAAGAGATGAGTAAGATGGCATGCCATCCGTGCAGGGAGACACCCCAGTCCCACCCATGGGCTCTGTGGCTATTTAAGATGTCTCAGGCGTGGATCTTGAATCTGAATCTCCCACAATAAACATAAGTAAAGTCGGTGACACGTTAAATAATTTCTAGTCGGTGAGCAAAGTTAGCGACTGCAGTTGCTGGACCCCATCGCCTTCACGATGTTGGATAACACAACTTGGAACAGATGGGGAGGACTGATGACAGTAATTTCTGATTTTGACAGTGCCGGCTGATCACTCCGGTGCTGTCTCAGCCCTTTCTGTGGTGGTGATGGGATATTTTTCTGTTAGACTAGTGATGAATATTTGTGCAAATATTAATTTGTAATTCGCTTAATGATATCAAACAGGTGTTGAAACCTCAAACATTTTTACCTAAGGTTACACAAAGGACATGCATGAGTCACACTCGCTGGTCTCAAGATTAACCATCTGGACTCTTAACCACGTGCTCATCTCCAAAAGGTCACAAGCTAGACGTTAAAACGATTGTCAACTGCTTTGGAACAGCGGCCCAAGGGGTGGTCTTACAAAATCTGCAACCAGGCCGAGGCTAGGAGTCAAGAGAGACGGGCAGATGTGAGAGCTGGTGAGTGCGCTGCAGAGGGTCAGCAAGTGGGTGTGACGCAGACTCCAGAAAGTTGGGTGGGACACACCGAGGGCTGGCCACCTGATGGAGAGAACAGAGACTGGTGGACTCGTGATGCTGCCAACACTGAAATGCCAGTTGTAAAATGCCTTCTGTCACATATGTGTGTGTCTACATTGGCACAAAATGCTAATGCAGCGTTTCTCAACCTTAACGGCCCTTCATAAAACAAGCCCACAAATATCACGGATGTAGAAGGTGCTCCCTGACAGAAGCGCAGATATAAACAGGGATAAATATCAAGCAGTGCTGCAGATCATTTAGGCGAGCCACTCGCACACTTTGGGGGATCTCCTTCATGAAGTTCAGATTGTATTGAGGCATACTGAGGGTCTCCTGAGAAGTCATGACTGTGTCAGAGTCCCATGAAGTTCATGATCGTGCCGATTTATGCAGTTTTGTTTTGTGAAGTTCATGAAAACAGTCGTTTTTCCACAATTGCCACAGAAAGTGTTGAGGTAATGTGGGCAGTGACGGGAAAGCTCACATTGACTTCTTACACCAAAATGCTGCTAACTGTACAGTATCAAAATTTGGGCTTTTCAGTACTTGTATAGAACCCAACCATAACTGGAGCTCTGGGGGTAATTACCTTCTCACATGTTGTTATTTGAATAAAGAAACTGCATTGTGTGTTCCCTCAGGTTCGTTTTCTCTAAAATTGTGTTTTGTCTAAAGGTCCGAGGCCATTTATTGTGTAAAATACGTAAAAACAGAGGATACTAGGAAGTGTGCAAATACTTTTTCACAGCTCTATATTGTGATCAGTCCTCATACCCATCACATTTTTACAAGTAAAGGCCATGTCACATGTCACAAAGTTTCCAGAGATTTGTTTTATAATCTTCAGCAAGTTTGTGGCCAGTTGCAACACGTTTCCATCACTGCCAGTCATGTCATGTGACATATCCCACAGATCATTCCAACCAGTCTGAAAATCATCCTGAAAAAATCCTAAAAGATCCGTCATAGAGACGGGCTCTGAGCATGACAGCGGCCCACCCAGACGTATAATGAATACAATGCAGTGAGACGAGGACCTCACAAACAGGAGAGAAGCTCGTCTGTCTAAGGACTCGTGTTTTATGGACCACAACAGAATTCTAAGAAAGAAATGGCAGACATTTCAGGTGAACCCGCAGGACCCATTAAATCCGACTACAGCACTGGCTCCGTTAGGTTGCACGCTATTGGCCATGAAGTGGCGAATGTAACTGTGCTGGAAAGCCATCACGCAGTCGTTAAATCTAACATGATTTTCAGTCATGTAATGACAAGATCGGCTTTAGAGCCTGTACTGCCTGAATGTTCTCATAAACGCTTGGCCCAAGTGGGTGTCGTAATCTCTTTCTGTTAATGAATCAGAAAAACTGCTAAATTTAAGGTGATTCTGTTAATTCACGTGTTTGTCTCTTCTCCACTTGACTATTATGACTCATTATACTTTGCAGTTAATCATCTTTAACGTGTCCACAACGCTGCTGCCAGGCTTACAACAGGCACATGAAAGCAGAATCCCATCACCCCAGTCTTAGCTTCACTTCACTGGCTCCCTGTGCTCTACTGGACGGTTTTCACCCTCTTCAATCTTACTGACCTCTTAGACCCTCACTCTCCTTCACGATCACCGAGGTCCTCTGACCAGGAGTTATTGGTCACGCCGAGTTCTCGACTTAAGCACACAGGGGGCCATACTTTTACAGTTGCTGCCCCTGGAGGTCTGCACCAACTTTGGTCACTTTTAAAACCCACCTGAAAGCCAATCTTTTTGCCTTACCTTTTGAACTATTTTTGATGTATTTACTTACTGTATGTATTACACACACGCTGTACATACTGTGTTTATTTGGTGTTTTTATGGAAGATGTACAGCACTTTGGTTGACTTCTGTTATTTTAAAATGTGCTCTATAAATAAAATTGACTTGACTTGTCCTAATAAATCTGAAATTGATGCAACAAGTAAATCCTTCAGGCGTCGAAGGTGCAAACCAGGCTTCCACAACTCCCTTTGGCTTTCTCTCATTCATCAAGGTGGGCTGCTTTACAACATCACTGAAAACACAATTAGAAACCGAGAAGGTGGGAAAAGAAGGGCAGCTCACCCCAAGTCTTCAATGCTGAGTGGCGGCCCAGAACCAGACGGGTTCTTCAAAACCAAGTCCTGTAGGCGGGTGTTCTTCTCGTCCTCAGAGAGGGCCCTGTTGGACAGTATCTGCCTTCTCTTTATTGCAAGCTCTTTCACTTCCTTCAAGAATCTGGCCCTGTGAGGGTTAACCAGTTCAAAGTCTTCCCAGGTCAGGATTCCATGATACCATGCTGGTGGCTTGGGCTTTGGTGGGTCAAGGATAAACTCAGATTTGGAGTCTTCGTCAAAGCTTCCCACTGAGTAATTATCATGTCCTTCTTCGGTGGAAGCTTCCGACTGAATTTCAGAAAAGTGCATGTCGCCGTCACCCCTGGATTCGTACAGCAGCTTGCTCATATTGCTTTTGAGCTCCCCCATACACATCAACTTGAAAAAGGGCTTAGAAATTGGGATGTCCACCAGTCTGTTGTCCTGTATGCACTTGGCTAAGAAAACACCCAAGAAAAAGAAAAGTTTACTGATCCTGTCCAGTTCGTCGCTGTCTTGTGGAAACGGGGCAGGGAAAAGTCCACAGGAGCGCTGCACGTAGTACCCTGGTGGCTTGAGACCCCCTCCTAGGTCAACCTGCAAAGGAGACAGCACAGTATTAGCAGGGTCACTCAGATCAGACCGTGACTGAGCAGGCTGTACGGCTAAAGAAACAGGATAAAGGGACATTACGAATGTATTCATACACTATACCGTCCAAGTAAAAGTATGTGAACCCCTAGGAATTCTCGATATTTATGTCTAATTCCCATATAAAACGTATCTTCATGTCGGTCACAATAATGAACAAACACAGCCTCCTAGAACTACAGATACACAGATTTTCAGAGACTTGTTGACCATATTGAATAAATCAGTCAAACTGTGAAACTGAAGGTTGGAAAAAGTAAGTGAACCCTAAGCTAACGACTTTTAAAAAGCTCCTTGCAGTCCGAATTTCGCACCCCTGGAGTCCATTTAATGAAATGACTTCAGAGGTGTGGTGGCCCAGAATGACTTTGATTGATCACAAACACTATAAAGTTTGAGTCTGAGCTTTTGACGAGAAGCATATCCAGATGGGAATCACGCCTCGCACAAAAGAGCTGTCTGAAGAGCTACGATCAAGAATTGTCGACATCTACATGATCTACATGAGGCTGGAAAGGATTACAAAGTCATCTCAAAGACTTCAGATATTCGTCAGTCTACTGTTAGGCAAGTTGTCTATAAATGGAGACAGTTTGGTATTGTGGCTACTCTGCCTAGAAGTGGGTGCCCTGCCAAGATGACCCCCACGCAAAGTCAGCAATGAGGCAAAGAAGAACCCTCGAGTGACAGCAAAGGACTTGAAGTCATTAGAACTGGCCAACATCTCTGTTCATAAGTCAACTTTACACAACAAGAAAGGAGTCCATGGCAGGACACCAAGAAGGAAGCCATAGCTATCAAAAAAGAACATTGCTGAAAGAGCACTTGGACACTCCACAACAGTACTGGGACAATGTTTTATGGAGTGATGAAAACAAAATTGAACTATTTGGGAGGAACAAGCAGAACTTCATTTGGCATAAAAAGGGCACAGCATATCAACATCAAAACTTCATCCCTACAGTCAAATATGGTGGAGGGAACATCATGATTTGGGCCTGCTTTGCTGCATCAGGGCCTGGACAGCTTGCCATCGAGGGGAAAATGAATTCACAAGTTTATCAACAAGTTCTCCAGGATAATGTGAGGGCGTCTGTCCATCAAGAGGCTGGGTGATGCAACAGGACAATGACCTCAAACATCACAGCAAATCCACAGCACAATGGCTTCAGAAGAACAAACTCGGCCTTTTGGAGTGGCCCAGTCAGAGCTCAGATCTCAGATCTCAATCCTATTGAAATGCTGTGGAATGACTTGAGGAGAGCCACACACAGAAGACAACCGAAGAATATGGAAGAGTTAAGGCAGTTCTGCAGGGAAGAATGGGCTCAAATTGCCCGCCGCACGATGTGCAGGTCTGATCTGCAGTTACACGAAGCGCCTGGTTGAGGTCATTGCTGCCAAAGGAGGGTCAACCACTTATTAAATCCCAAGGTTCACTTACTTTTTCCACTACCACTGTGAACGCCGAATGTGTTTGTAAAATAAAGACATGAAAGAGTAGAATTATGTGTGTCATTGGCTTATGCTCATTGTGAAGATCAGGACCTGTGACTTAGATGAAGATCACATCACTTTTATGACCAATTCATGCAGTAAACTAGATCATTCCAAAGGGTTCAGATACTTTTTATTTTGATTGTAGATAATAAAATGAATTCTTGTACTAACAAATTGAAATCTGCATACTAAATAAAATGCACTTCCAAACCCTCCTGTTTTCAGGTCCTCTTCATAAAATGCCAACTTTTCCGATCCCACACAACTTTCTCTCTAAGATTATCCAAAAGCACTGATCTCTAGTCATCCATACGACTTCTCCCACCCGTCACACCGAAGTAATCAATTCTCGTTATTCACAGGGGTTACACTCCTGAAACACCCCACAGTAACAGAAACCAGAGACACTAAAGCATTGGTCTAACTGGAAAATGGAGTTGGGTTCTGGTAGACCCTGCTCATGCTACACTTTTGTTACCCATTACTATAAAAATGTAACGAAAATCAGCTAAGCTCATCGCAATGCATTTCTGCTTAGGAGCACTTGGCAAAGCAGTACACTTCAAGACAACCGTAGAAATTAAATACACGGATTTGAAAAACGGCGTAAGAATACCAAGAACACGTGGGACATTACCAGGACGTGAAGACTTGTTAACACAACAGAAGCCCCGAGAACAAGACTGCAGCTTCTCTTGGTGGAGTTTGAGTCGCTGGTGCTCGACAGGCCTCTCAGAATTCTTATTTTACTAATACACAAGACGTGAGTGACACCAAGGGTTACACTTTTATAGATCCAGGGTTTAGCAAGTATTTGCTTAATGTGACAAAGCACCCCTTCATCTTAAGGAAACCCGTGTTTAAGAATATTGTGTCTTCCTCTAAAACCCTAATAACCAATTTGAACAATTCAAGTTATTTCATCATTTATCTTTCGCTCCTTATAAACAATGTGCCACGGCTGGGATGCCCCAACAACCTAAGACATCAGAGTAGAATGTGACAGCGTTGACACCATTGGAGTCACAAGCTGAGCTGCACCATTTAACCTGTGTCAAAATGACAGGTGGCATTTCTGTGAATCACACAAGTAACGTCAGGTCACCAAAAAACAAATCACGAAAACATTTCGAAATGCCCAAAAAGGATCACAAGGTCATTCTTTAGAGGTGACATTTAAAGTCTGTCGGGCCAAGAAGCGTTCACACTTGTTTTTTATTGAAATCAACGGTAACTGAATGTTCGCATTACAAAAGTTCACCTTAGGAAGGGGATGAGATTCACACAGCTTGTATTGCAAAGTACAGACTCACCTGGCGGGACTCGTCATCCGGGAAATCGTCGTCACAAAGCCAAATTCCCAAAGATTTTCTCTGGAATTCTGCTGCCACTAGTGCATAGAACTCTAATGTAGGACCCAATCCTGTCCCTTCTTCTCCCAAAAACTCAACCTAACAAGACAGAAAGGGGTTTAGTCAAAGTCTGAATGCTACAGATGACCGCTCAGTATTTGCAGTCCTTTACCAGTTTTAAAATATTTAAACAGATTATTCTGAATGAACTTGTTAAGACACAATCCAGGTGTCACTGTATCCACCCTTCCATTAAATTAATGAGAGAAAGAAGAAGAACAAAGACAAGTAACATTAAAATACAAAAACGCAACCCTTAGTTGGCTTTGTGGGCCTCCTTGGACAGACACACTTTATCAGTGGAGTCCACAACTTTCCTATGGGATTCATCAGAACAATTCGGACGAGAACAGGCCACTCAACCCAACAAAGTGCGCCAGGCCTGTCCACTTAATTCCTCCAAATTAAAATCAAGTTGACTTTTGAAGGTCCTTAAAGTCCAACTGTTCACCACACTACTTGCTCACTTATTCCATGTTTCTGGGGTTCTAACTTCTTAATGTCTGTGAGAAATTTATCCTTCACAAGTTTCTGTGTCCACGTGCTTTTGATGAACTCATTTTAAAGTCACTGACTCGATCCACTGGACTAATTCACTTTGTCATTTTAAACACTTCAGTCAGGTCTCCTCTTCATCTCCTTAAGGCTCAGCTCTTTTAATCTTTCCTCATCACTCATCCCCTGTAGCCCTCCATAATCAGCCTCGTCGCCCTTCTCTGGACCTTCTCTTGTGCTGCTATGTCCTTTTTGTAGCCTGGAGACCCAAACTGCACACAGGACTCCAGATGAGGTCTCACCAGTGTGTTATAAAGCTTGAGCAGAACCTCCTACTCCACACATCAAGGCGCTATATAACCTGACATTCTGTAGGCCTTCTTAATGTCTTCTGAACACGGCCTGGCAGTTGATAGTGTCGCGTTCACGACGACTCCTAAATCGTTCTCATAAAGGTGGATTTTTGATTTTTCAGCTCTAACACTTTTATTTCCTATGTGGAGTACTTCAGGTCAGCGCTTTGTGAGCGCCACTCCAATACGTTCACCTTGTTGTCATTTTGTTACAACTTCGCATGATTATTCCCCTGGGTGGCAAATCTGTGATGAAGCTTTAACATTCTGGCCAATGTCTTTGAGATGTTGTCTCTAGATAATCCTCTCTCCTTTATGATGACATTTATTTTCTGATGTGCCCGAGACTCTTTACCTTCACAATAAGATGCTGCCACCCCCATGCTTCACAGTTGGTTTCACGTTGTTTGGCTTCACTCACTCTTCTTCCTCCTTGCATAGCTACCATCTTAACAGTTTTCAAATTCTCTTCCTTACTGTCGAAAGCAAAAGAATTCCCAGACATCCAGTGCTGAAAACACCATGATGGAGTGCTGCATCCTGCAGGCTGCTGATGTTTGTGGTGTTCTGCCAGCACATAGCTGCCCAACGGATTTGTTTTTATTAAATTTGCACATGTGGCGCACACTCCAGATAGGCACCTGTACACACTTGTGGTTAGATTTGGATTGAAAGAGTCAAATAAAAATTGGATATGATGCAAAAATTTAAACTGTGTCACTTTTAGCTGCAGTGTGTGTGTGTGTGTGTGTGTGTGTGTCCAATGACGCATAAGCAATGGATTTGAATCTGATGCTACAAAATTCAACTTACCTCCAAAACCGACTTCCTGTCCGAGTGAATCTGCATCACGTTTTCAGCCCACTCCATAAGGCTGTCACCTCTTGGCACTTTCACCCTCTCGTGCTTCAGCCTCCCCACTCTGAACTCCCCGGGGTCATCCCGCCGCACAGTTGGCCTGGAACGTTCCATGGTGGCTTCACGCCTATTCTGAAGCCACACTATTGCCCTGAAATCACAAAGCCAAGTCCAAGAATTAACAGAGCAGCACAATGGTGCAGAATAAGAAACTCGGGTTTAGGCCTAATGGCTGTTCAGCAGTACAGGTGAGTTCACATATACTGTAAGTGGCTACTTGGGGGTGTGGGGGAATGTTAAGCTCCTGGACTCTCTGGACCATAAGGAATTGTGGGGGACAGTCAATGATATCCCCTGGTAAGCTCTCAGAACTACCACTGAATGGAGACAGACCTTTATTCATGGTATAATTATCATTAATTATTATAACAGTTTCAATTGTTTAACTCATTCAAGGCGGGTGTCAACAACAAAGAATCGAAGAAGTGAAGGCCATCCACTAGATGGCAACAAAGACCATGAGAAAAAATGGATCTGCATTCATGTTCAGTACAGCATGGTGTCCAATGCCAGCAGCCACTCTTGTCAAAAGAAATCCTCTGCCAGGGATGTGTTGTGGATTGTCGAGGCCCAGAATATTCTGTAGTAACTCTCTCGAAGATGAAGCAATCTGAACAAAACCACATGCAATGTGCTCCTCCGTATATATGGAGCTTCGAACAAGCTGAGATGCCCCTTTTGTCAGTGCGACGAGGTAGGCGCTGGACAGCCGTCACGACGTTTAACCTCCGTTTGCAACTTCTGGGTGCACCCTGCCCGTACCCCTTCACTCAGTCACTCGACTTCTTGTCACGATGGTGGTGTACAGTATGGAGCAGCGCATCTTCATGGTGCAAACCTATTGGGTCACCAATTCGTTTAAGCGATGTCAGAATCAACTGGATGATCGCTGAGTTAACTGAAGGTGACTTCCAGCAAGATGGAGCAATGCATCACACATCAGCAAGGAGCCTGGCAGAAATGGAGTCCTTCGGCAAAAGGGTCATTTCAAAGGAGCTTTAGCCACCACGGTCGCCGGATCCGACACCACCAGACTAATTCCTTTGGGGTCTGCTAACTGGAAAAGTCTATTGGAACAAACCGCACTGTGGAAGATTTGAAGGAAAACATCCAACGTGAAATTGCTGCTATTGCCCCAGAGACACTTGCAGACACATTCAGGTACATGGAGCGCCGCGTCAAAATGCGTCTGTCAGAAAACGGAAACCACTTCCAGCATCGCATGTCATGCAATCGATTACACACACGTCGAAAGGTAGAGAGCGGATTGTTCTGGTTCAGATTGCTTCATCCTAACGGGAGTTACAACAGAATATTCAGGGTCTCCCTGTACAACATCTGCAAGATCAGTCCATATCTGACAAGGTATGGGCACAAGTCCTGGTCCAGACTGGACAACTGCGACTCCCTGCTGACAGAATTACCAGGCATGTGTCACCAAGCTGCTGCAGAGGAGTCAAAATGCAACACCTCCTCTGATGTTCAACCAGCCAACATGAGTACATGTCACTCCTCTTCTCAGATCATTCCCATGACTCCCTGTTGCAGCACAAATTAAGTCCAAAGCCTTTTTGCTTGCCCTCAGAGTGGTCAATGAGTCACGCATCAATATATATGGAGACACTTCTGAGGTCCTTGACTCTCTCGCCCACTTGCTGATGAATGGCATCTGGCGATGCCAACTCTGCATTGCATCGAATCTCAATTCAGACTCCTTTCACGTGCAGCTCCTAGTTGATGGAACGAGCTGCCCACCTCCACTCAAACACCTGACGTCCTCAGTGTGTTTAAGAAGCGCATCAATTTGTCCAACCGCAGTGAGGTTTTTGTATCCAATAATTTCATTTATTTACTGAGCGCTTCGCTTGTGTTGATCAATTCTGTCCCCTTGTCCTCTAACATTTGTTCCTAAACACCCCCCAGAATGAAGTGAATCCGATTGTGTTAATCACTTTGGATGCAAGTGTTCACTGAGCGAATAAAAAGTCTTCACTAAGCATCCAAAAAGGCACTGGCCCGTGTGGCTCTCGCTTCTCACCTCAAAATATGCAGGCCGCTGCCGCAGCCCACACAAAGTGAAGTCACCAAAACGCCGCCTACCTGGATGCTCCGAATGCTGTGCACGTGAAGTATAGCTGCCTCGTCTCAAAGGGGATCAAGAAAGGACACTTGCTGGTTAACTGCTCACACCAATCTGGCAATGCGCTGCTCGCTAAAGCTAGAGGTTCCTGCATAAAATGAGCAAAAATAAAATGTGACACTAAACACTTTATGATTTTAGTTTATTCATAAAGCAGTTCAGCCAAGAATATTTACCTCAATCTGCTGCAGGATTTTGGTTGTGACCTTTTTGCTGGTGAACTCATCTGGAGAGACGTTGAATTGGAGCTGATCATCTGTTGAGTAAAAAGGGGTGCCCACCCCACCACCACATTATTAGTGCAAAACTGGAAACTTCAAAAAGGCGCACAAAATAAAAGGCAAGGGAGAAACTGAAGACAGACCATCGTCTTCATAACATGCCCACAAAGTTTCTGTCCCCAATCCCATCACCACGCGCGAGTGGCACTTTAAAATTGCTGTTTTCTTGTTAGCAGGTTTGGCACACATTTAAGTGATGCCAGAGGTTATAAGGCAGTGGAGAATGACATGAAGAGGAGAGGTGGAGGGCCGGGGTGGGGGTTTGGGGGTGACGCCAGTGGATGAAGAGGAAACAATGCAAACACCTCAAATGGAAAGTGTATAAAAACACAGAGAAAACACTTGCTGGCCTGGGTAAACCACATAATGTCACAATGGCACAGAAGAGGTGACCCAAGAGAGAAGGCGACGCTCACTGCCCAGGCACAGCAGCTCACCGGTTCACTGGCAGGCTTATTTGATTTTATTACTGTAACATCATTGGTTTCTATGACATTTGACTTGGCGACGCTCTCAGATATGAGACATGAACACAAAGTCGCCACGGTCGCCTCTGAACAAAACCACATCAACATGACAGCAAACTCCTTCAGGTGAGCTGGTAAGCAAGTCGGAGCTGCTGAATCCAGAAACGGTTTTCAAAGGGATACATTTTCTCAAAAAATCCACTTCTGTCGTTAAAAGCATCACCATGACGGCCTATCTGATCAAAGAAATACAAATTCTTTTTTGCCCAGTTTCACTTGTCATGTTCATGTAAAATCTCCTCAAAGGCCGACCCCAACATGTCACACGTTGACTTGGAGGCTGTGACCTGCACAGTGCACTTTCTAACGAATGTCACGTCTGCTTGACCTTTCTGTGTTCTGATAATACAACAGAAGAGTCCGTTCAGGTAAGAGAAAGCTTTGTATGGCAGTGTAAGGAGTACCCGTCTCAGATGGCCAACAATAAAGGAGGGAGAACAGAGGTTGTAGTAAAGGAGGAGAGGAAAAGAACCACGCCAGAGATAAGGTCAGTCAAAACACTACACTGGAGGCCATTGGATGAACCCGGGTTCATTTCAGCAGATTCCCTGAAGAGATCGACGATTCTTTTTTCTTTCGAGGTGAATCTGGGAGAGTCCTCCAAAATGAACATTCATTTGCAGCTTGCACCCACACACGGACAACAGCAAGGGTGGATACGCAAAAAAGGAGATTGCTTTGTTTGGACTGACTGAATGTGCAGTGGAAATTATTATTGAGAGTAACTGACGAGTAAATCAGACCAACAGGATTCAATCAAAGAAGGGCCACATAAGCACTTTCAAAAGTCATCGTTTTTTTACACATCCGAACTGCAATGTTAAGACGGCGCTTTCATAAATATATGGTTCTGGGGGGGCGTTTTCAAAAGTCTGTTTTCAGGCTTGCATGGACAAAAGACAAAGACGGAGACTCATGTGTGGGCTTTAAACAAAACAGGTAGTAGTGTGGATATAACCAAACAGACCCAAGTATGCACAGCAAAGGGCTAAGCCAGTTTTTGCTTGATGATTTGTTTTAATTGCCCCAAGAAAATAAAGAGAAAGAAGAAGAACTACATCAGCAGAATGTACCCCTGCTACGAGGACGTTACCTTCTTGCGGATTCCTTGTCGTGTAGGGATCGCTGGCAATTATGTACAGAATACGCAGCAACTGTAAAACATCTTCCACGCCACAGGCGTTCTGAGCGCTGCCTGCCTTAGCCTGAGCTGGCTCCTTTGCTGAACTAAGAATATTGCAGCTCTGGAGAGAAGAAAGGGATCCATGACTTAACCCCGATGACTTTGATCCGTGTTCATAGAAATCCTGAGCAGGGATGGAAAAAAGTTTTAAACAAGTGACGCCGCTTCCCACCCCGCCAAGCCTCGGCTCTAAATTAAAACGTTTACAGCCGAGTTCTTTAAAGCATCACCACTCACTACTATGAAAAGGTTATTTTGGTAAGAACATCTCCCACCCTCAGTTTCAAAAGAGCATGCAAGACTTCCAACTAATTTCCATCCTCTAAATTACACCAGCCCAGAAACCAAAGCTGGTCAAGTCCATTAAACAAAAAACACAAGCTACGCACAAAGTCACAGCAAACAAAAGGCAAAGCTGAAAGAAACTGGTTAAAAATAAAGGCTGAAGAGTTTTGTCGAGCACCAAGTCATGGAGAAAAGAGAGTCGGAGGCTGTTGTATACCTTGTATGCAGCTATGAGCTGTGAACAATTTCGGTTTTTCCTAATACTTTTATTAGTGCCGGTTAATTTCCAGCGCCGAAGGAAAGTCGAGTCTGCATTCTTCTGCAAGTAGGTTATCAAGTCATTCTTTGGTAATTCATCAGTGCCAAGGTGCTGTTCCACATGCTCTACAGACCAGCAACCCTACAACAGGAAGAACCAAATGTTGGCCTTCCCTGATTGTAAAGTCATATGGAGCACACATGCATTCAAACAGGAGCATGCAAAGTTAAAACAAAATTATCAGAATACACAGTCAGGAATATCCACCAGAGGTTAGTGATCGCCCAACCAGAATTAGAGAGCGTTAAGAGGCAGAGATCTACGCTCGAAACAAAACCACAAATACACAAAGTTCATCATATTTACCATTTTCCCACTCTCCTTTTCTTTGTCGGAATCCTTCATTTCTCTGTACATTATCCTAAAACACAATATTAGGACCAAATTAAAATAAAAAAAAAAAAACAAACAAACAAAGCACAATGCTGACCAACTCAACCGAAGTAGGAATCCGATTTCGAATCATTCATTACTTACGTGTACGTTGGCTCCCAAATGCGACGAAGTTTATCGGATTTCACATTGCCGTTGCAGGAAAGTTGCAGCAGTTTTTGAACATAATAGAAGATGGTGGATTTATAGTTTGAAAGAGGTAGTTCAACTTCTCTGGCAGTTCCGAGTCCCGCTACCTTCAGAATTAAAGCTAGGTGAGGAGAGGGCGCACACTCAACTTCTTCAAGGACCTCGGAATGAGGAGTACCTGCATTGGGAACAGAACGGTCACAACAGTGGGCTCATGCCTTTTCATTTGGGCTCTTCCTTCATCCAGGCCCTACAGGGCCCTGAGGCTGCTGCTCGCCAGCACAGGAGGAAATTTCTGACTTAAGGCCGTGACAGATAACACGACTTTTCCAGCGATTTTCATTCGCAGACTTCATTTACATAACCTAAGCAACTGAGAAGCAGTCGCGGTGCACTGAATCGCTGGGACAATCAAACATTCAGTCTGACATCTGAACTGAATTAGTAAAAACCAGTCTGCAGCTCTCCTCGATAAAAACCAACAGCTTTGATTTTGTCTTCAAAAAAATAAAAAACAAACCACCATCCAAAAATGGTTTTTTAAACATTATTTAACTTATGTAAGCTTGTAGTAATGGCTAAGAAAAAATGTTAGCTTCATAATTTCATGGTTATGGAGGAATGTTTAGGACAAAAAAAAAAAAAAAATCCTGTGAAATGTGACAAATAACATGAAATGCAACTATAAATTATTACCCTAAGTTCTTGTCTATAAGCCGGACTCATGTATTAGCCGGAGACCAAAAATCATACGAATTTTTAAAATAAAATCGTATCATAGATAAGCCGGACTCATGGATAAGCCGAACGTACTATAACCTATAACTAATAGAAGGGAGGGAGGTCAGTGGTCTCACTCGCGCCCATTTAATTTCTTTAAGGGGGGAGAGAGTGTGAGATATTGCCGTCTCTCTCACTCCCCGCATGGCGCGGTTGGAGCGGCCGGAGCGCGTTCTTTCTGCTCTGGGCGTCGCCGAGTCAACACGAGCGCGTAGCGGTCATTTAAATTGTGATTTTATATGTAAGCATATTTAAATATATATCGCGGATTTCTGCGGACAATGGGTCTTTTAATTTCTGGTACATGCTTCCTCAGTTGGTTTGCCCAGTTGATTTCATACAAGGGACGCTATTGGCAGATGGCTGAGAAGCTACCCGGCTTACTGTTCTCTCTCTCTTGCGCTGACTATCTGTGATCCTGACGTATGGGGATTGAGCAGGGGGGCTGTTTGCACATCTAGACGATACGGACGCTCGTCTAAAAATGCTGAAAGATTATCTTCACGTTGCTATCTTTTGTAAAGCTGATTCCTGAAAAGACATGCTGCACAGTGCTTCGCATACTTAAAAGCTCGAAGGGCACGTATTGATTTTTGACTGAAAAACAAACTCTCCCTCTCTCTCTCTTTGTCTGCTCCTGACGGAGGGGGTGTGAGCTGCCGCCTTCAACAGCTTTGTGCCGCGGTACTTCGCATACTTAAAAGCCAAACAGACATATTGATTTGTTTGCTTCACTCCTTTGAAGAGGAAGATATGTTTGCATTCTTTTAATTGTGAGACGGAACTGTCATCTCTGTCTTGTCATGGAGCACAGTTTAAACTTTTGAAAAAGAGACAAATGTTTGTTTGCAGTGTTTGAATAACGTTCCTGTCTCTCTACAACCTCCTGTGTTTCTGCGCAAATCTGTGACCCAAGCATGACAATATAAAAATAACCATATAAACATATGGTTTCTACTTCGCGGATATTCTTATTTCGCGGGTGGCTCTGGAACGCAACCCCCGCGATGGATGTATAAGCCGGACTTATGTATAAGCCGATATTCTATTTTTTCATTTTCACAACTTTTTTCCTTAGATAAGCCGCGGCTTATTGACAAGAACTTAGGGTACATTATCTCAAAATATATTTTTGTATGTTAAAATAACTTCATTGTATTTGCTCATTTCTTCCTGCATTTATGTTACTGATGATACCGCACACAACATGAAATAGGCCTTGAATGTAAAACTGTCACTTTCACTCATCAAAGCTGAGAAGGCAGGATCTAATGAGTGCTGTGTTCTAATTGGTGAATCATTGGTACAATGGACTTAAACTTCCGGGAATCAAATAGCACATTTACAGCAGACCCTTCAGATGCAGGCTCCCAATTCTGCAGTTTACGAGGTGAGACACAAAAATAACCGGACTGGGCTTGGGGCTTTGCCTGGAAAACTGGAGTTCGGCTGGAAGTGAATCACAGAACTACACCTCCTCCTACACGGCCTCTCAAACCGACCAGGTATATCCTACGAAGAGCCCACTCAGTATTTGCACAACAATCGCTACACGAGTTGCCGCGACAATGTCAGATGAAAAACAGCGAATCAACATTAAATTTGTGAATTTTTCTCTTATTCCATAAAGCAGTTTTTGACTGATAAAAACATTCCTGTCCTCAATTATCCTCCTGATTTAGCTCCCGGAGATTTTTACTTGCTCACGAAAATCAAAAGTGACCTGAAGGGAAGACATTTCTATGCAATGGATGAAGTGAAGACAGAAACTGCAATCCTGTTGAAGATCCTCAAGCAAGAAGACTCAATCAAGTCAAGCTTTATTTTCATCCTAAGAATATACTTACAGTACACAATGGGACGAAATATCGTCCTCCAGAGTCAAAAGGTGCAATACACAATATATATAAAACTATGATAAAAAAAAAAATGTACAGTATTATGTAGTGTTATGTAATCCAGAGAGTGTGTGGAGTAAAGAGTCCAGTATGGAGGAGGGCAGCATGGTGTTCAGGAGCCGGACTGCTTGGGGAAAGAAACTATTGCACAATCTCGCAGACCTGCTCCTGATGCTGCAGAGTCGTCTTCCAGATGGAAGAGGAGTAAACAGTTGGTGGGAGGGGTGGTGGGGGTCAGCCATGATACTAGTGGCTTTATGAAGGCAGCGTGAGGTGTAGATCTCCTGCAGACTGGGTAGAGAGCTGCCAATGATGCACTCAGTGGTCCGCACAATCCTCTGAAGGGCTTTGCGGTCGGAGGCAGGGCAGTTTCCATACCAGACTGTGATGCAGCTGGTCAGGACACTCTCTATGGTGCCTCTGTAGAAGGTGGTAAGTATGGGTTTGGGGAGGTGCACCTTCTTCAGTCGTTGCAGGAAGTAAAGACGCTGCTGGGCTCTTTTTGTAAGATAGTTGGTGTTTTTGGTCCAGGACAGGTCCTCTATGATGTGAACACCAAGGAACTTGGTGCTCTTCACTCTATCTACTGAGACGCCATCAATGCTGAGTGGGAGATGGACAGCCTTTGTCTTCCTGAAGTCAACAATCAACTCTTTTGTCTTTTCAACATTAAGAGACAGATTATTGTCTTTGCACCAAAGTGCCAGCCGTTCCACCTCTTCTTTGTACGCCGCATCATCGTCATTCTCGATGAGTCCCACTACTGTAGTATCATCGGCGAACTGGATAATGTGGTTTGTGTCAAACTTGGAGGTGCAATCATGGGTCAGCAGCGTGAAGAGTAGCGGGCTCAGCACACAACCCTGGGGGGCACCTGTGTTCAGTGTGATGGTGTTAGATCTTATATTCC
Source organism: Erpetoichthys calabaricus (assembly GCF_900747795.2). NCBI lineage: Eukaryota > Metazoa > Chordata > Cladistia > Polypteriformes > Polypteridae > Erpetoichthys > Erpetoichthys calabaricus. Next base: position 100,143,435 of record NC_041409.2, on the reverse strand, counting down.
CAATCTGTACTGTTTGGGGTCTTTCAGTGAGAAAGTCCAGAATCCAGTTGCAGGTGGAGGTGTTGAGTCCAAGCAGATCCAGCTTACTGATCAGCTGCCTGGGAATGATAGTATTGAATGCTGAGCTGAAGTCAATGAACAGCATTCTTACATGTGCATTGCGGTGATCCAGGTGTGACAGGATCAGGTGGAGTGCCATTGAAATTGCAATGGAAGATACGTCTGAAGCGGTGTAGAGATCAGGAGGGGGAGTATAGAGAAGGTGACCATGTTTAGAACACTGTAAGTCATCGATAATTGTTTTTTTTACCAATCAGGATATTTTTGTGTCTCACCTCGTATAGAATTAAAGTCACTTCTTCGCAAACTTTTTCTTGCACCCCCTAGTCGACATGCATAGTCACAACTCTAAGAATGCACAGTATGAGCCACTAAGTCAAGCTAAAAACGACCATATCCTCTCCGAACAATTGTACAGCTTGCCCTCCCAGTTTTGATGAGTGAAAGTGACAGTTTTAAATTCAAGCCGTACTTCATGTTGCATTTGGAGGAATATTGCGGACAAAAATAAAAAAGCAACAAAAGACATTCTGCAACAATTATTTACATTCACATTTCATGTTCTTTAAATTTACTTATTGTAACATTTTACAGTACTTTTTTTAAATTATTTTGTCCAAAATACTCTTCCATAAATGGTGAACAAACCTGAATGAAAATATAAAAACACCCACTGATGCGCACCTCCTCAAAAGTGTGACTACACGTCACGTTGGCACAAACCCTACACAGATACCTACTAGCACGATTGGTCAGTTTGGTTAACTTCTGTTTGGGTGCCGTTTAAGGAAAAGAAATTAAGCAATTCAGATGACAGAATCTTAAAATGGAGAGAAGTTATTTAGCTGCAAAAATGGCACTAACTATGGAAAAGGTTCGAATGAAAACCAGGAAGGAAGCTGGAGACCCCTGTGTTTGTGCACAGACAAACCTAGTTCTCGTTGTACTTTAACGACAATGAAAGTATAATTTATTATATTCAAGTTTCTCATGGAATGCCTGTGGACATATTCCTTGTGATTCACCCATATTATTCACAGGCCTCAATACATTATTCTTTAAGGCCTTTTGCTAATAATGTGGCTATTTGAACGGGTTCATTTAAATATAAGAATCCGCCTCACATCACTGAATCAACACGTACAAAAAACAACCACGTTAGGAACAGAAAACCAAGCCACAGAACACGGAGTGAAGCAAGTGAGTCGGGGCAACTTCAGTACCTGGCGGGGGAATCTCAAGGTCAGTAGTTTGCTGAACGTTCGTTCGACCCGGACGGGGATCAAAAGCAGGAACTAAAGCCGAAAACTGACGCTTCAGCACAAAGTCATCGTCCCAGGTCCGGCGACGTCCTCCTTTGGTTTCATATTCTTCCTCTTCCTTAATAAAAATAAAAATAAAAAAATTTAGTAACATTTTAATGATGACACCAGAGGCAAATTAGGAAGTTTGATATATCAATGGGATTTCATGCAGTAAATTTGTGGTAAACGCCAACAGTAGCGCTGGACGATTAGGAAAGGTGTCCTCCAAAACAATTTCTGGTAGGTGCACACAAAACGTAGCATGTGCCAAGTTGTTCAAAAGATCCACAAACGTCGTCTATGCAGATGTCTCCGAAGGTGCAGAATTGTACGAAATATAATTTGCAGTTTCCCAAACTCGGGGAATTGGGACCTCTTGGTTTCCGCCCAGCACAGCACTTACAGACCCACTTTTATCATCATGTGGCCTTCAGAACTGATGGTTTCAGTATACCATGTCCTCCATGGGCAGATCTTAGTCTAAAGACAATGGGAGACATGTTTGACGACTTGGAACTCCTATTGTTCTACTGATTACTTTCGAAGTTTCTTATTCATTCTGCCTCTTCCTTTTCTACCTTCATCTCAGGTGTACCTTTGTCATCCTCTCTCCCTCTTCTACCATTGCATATGTTTTGCTCTTTAATTTCTGCCAAGAAAATAGTCACCGCACTACACGTCATTCAATTTAAATCCGTCTAACATCCCCCCCCCCCCCCCCCCCCATTACTGTGAAATAAACTCTCTGGTAGCCAAAAGACATTCATTTGGATTTCACACCCTGTCTAGATCTTGCCCAACAAAAGTGCTTGTCACAGGACTTTCTCCAAGATCTTGTGTGACCCTTGCTCTCCTAATGTCACAGGCACATTACTCGATATGTATGGGGGCCATGTCCCTGTTGCTTCCTTCTGGCCATTTTTCTCCAACTCTCTTAATAGGATCCTGTTGTGGAAGATTCCTTTGCTTCCTCATAATTTTCTAATCCTGAATTGGAGTTTTCGCTTATCTTTAACCTCACTAATCTTCCTTGTATTACTTCTACACGCAGCCTTTTACAGAAGCTATGAGCCAAATTTCCCTCTGAGGACAAATAAAGTCCTATTGATCTAACAAACCTCTTGATGGAAATACTGCTTAAAGAAAATCTGACATAATGGACATGTTTTCTGTATATTTCTACAATGGGAAACAGCACAAGCTCTGACAGAAACCCCTCAAGTTTCACTCAACTGTCTTGCAGTCTCCGACATCGACTGGGGAGGACGTTTTTCCTCTCCCCTCCATGCAGTATCCTTTCAGTTGTGTGATGTTTGAGGGCACAAAACCCCCATATTTTTTCATTCGTTCGTTCATTCGTTCTCCCATCGCTTATCGGAGACCAGTTCACATGGACAACAATCTCAGAAGTGAGGCCCATACATTTCTTTCCCCAGCCACACTTACCAACTCAGACTGGGGGATTCCCAAGGTGTTCCAAGACCACCTGGGACATATGATCCTCCCACAGAGCCCTGGATCTATCCCTGGGGTCTCCTACCAGCTGGTTGTGCCCATAAGGCCTCTACAAGGAGGCGTCCAAGTGGCATTCATATCATGCTCCAAAGAGCTCAATCGGCTCCTTTTGAAGCAGAGGATCTGCCGTTCCACTATGAGCCCTTCCCAGATATCTGCGCTTCTCACTCGCTCTCAAATTTTTATTTTAGGTTTTATATTTTTTACATATATTATTATTTACACACATACATACATACATACACTATGACACTGTAAAATGCCAACTTGGAGACAAATTAAGTACATCTATGTTTTATATCACCTTCGTCTATAGATACTCTTAAAATGAAGATCAAATCTTGACATGTCCATATATGCTAGAAAAGAACACACAATATATGGGGTGCACCTACTTTTTCACATGACTCAGTGCTAGGTGAATGGACCCACAGAGTGAGTGCATGTGGGGGCATGTGTAAGGCTGTGTGCCCCTTCTGAGCTATAAAATACATTTCATAAAAAAATAAAAATAAATAAAAGAGGAAACCAAAGTTTACCCTGCACCGTACCAGAACTTCCTCATACTCCTGGTCCTCCTGATTGTCATCTTCATTTTCGTCATCATCTTCATCAGGCTCTGGCAAATCCTCTTCATCATCAAGCTCTGCTAGTAATGTGTTAGCTCGACAGCTGTCTAAGAAATCTGTTATCAAAGCCACAAAGGAATGATGTATTAGCGGAGAATATCTAATTAAGAGAGCACCACCAAAGACAATGACACAATTGAACAAAAGCCACTCGTCACAGACCACAAGTCCACCCACTAAAACCACAACAAACAAAAATCATGGCTGAGCGTACCATATAAGGAAAATTCAGCTTCCTGACCCGTGTCGCTCTCACTCGACGTTGAGGTCAGGCTGGTGGTCAGAGTGTTACTGAGCGACTGGCCAGCGGACAAACCTGTTGTTGCCGTGGCTACATTATTGCTGCTGGTTACTATGGACGTCGATGTAACAGTTGAGGTGGTACCGGTAGTTGTAAGGTTAGGAAAACTCTGAGCACCCATAAGTGGAGACGCTGCAACAGAAAGCAGAAAGGTGAAGGAGGAAAAAGAGACAACACATCAGTCACTGCGTTATGGACTCCCTGGCACTGACAAACACCTAAGACAGTCTTTCACGGGTTCTGTACAAATGACAATAAAGATCCTATAAACATACGACAGCCAATTTACCTAAAGAGAATCTATTCCTGTTGACACACACACACACACACACATATTGCCATCACAGAGTACTGAGACCCCTCCACTTTTCTCACTTTTTGTTATGTTGCAGCCTTGTGTGAAATCATTTTATTCCTCATTGGGCAAAATTCAACACCCCAGAATGACAAAGTGACAACAGGATTTGAGAAATAGTGCAAATGTATTAAAAATAAAGAAAAAAATCAAGTTGACACAAATATTCAGACCCTTTGCTTTGACTCGGGTTCATCCCATTCTATTGATCATCACAGAGATGTTTCTACACCTTGTTTGGAGCCCACCTGTGGTCAATTCACACTGACTGGACACGATTAGGAAAGGGCAGACCCAACTGTCTACAGAAGGTCCGGCAGGTAAACAAAAACCAAGCCATGGAGGTCAAAGGAATTGCCTGCAGAGCTTAAAAGGTTGTGACGAGGCATGGATCTGGGCTAGACTGCAGCACTGAAGGCTCCCGAGGTGGCCTCCATTATTCTCATACAGAAGAAAGTTGAGAGCGACCACAACACCTTCTAGAGCTGACTGCACCACCAAACTGAGCAATCATGGAAGAAGTGCCTTGGTACACAGGTGACCAAGAACCCAATAGTCACTCAGGCTGAGCTCAGGAGAACCTGTGTGGAGATGGGAGAAACTTCCAGAAGGACAGCCACCACTGCCACACTCCACTAATCTGGGCTTTACGACAGAGTGGGCAGACGACACATCAAAGTCCACCTGGAGTTTGAAAAACATAAAATATAAAACACACATACCTGAAGGGCCGTCACTAACGAGAATCTCTGCTAACTATTTGGTCTCCACTCTAAGCATCATGTCTGGAGCAAACCAGACACGGCTCATCACCTGTGCAGTACCATTCAGGCAATGAGACATGGCGGTGTAACAACAGGGACTAGAGGACTAGACTGTGCTGAGGGAAAACTGAACGCTGAAGGTGAAAGTACGGAGAAATCCTTAACAACCAACTGCTTAGTCCACTCTGGACCCAAGACTGGGCTGAAGGTTCACCGTCCAGCAAGACAAAGCAAAGACAACACAGGAGTGGCTGGGGGACAACAGAGCCTGGACTTGAACCCAATCAAACATCTTGTCTTCTGAAGAGACTTGAAGGGGGGGTGGGGTTGCTGGGAAAAATCGCAGCTCATTGATGGTCTCCATCTGACCTGATGACCAGAAGGACCTTGAGGATATGCTGACAAGAACGGTAGGAAATACTCAAATCTAGGGGTGGAGCCTGCAGTGTCAAACTCAAGACCACTGTAACGAATGCCAAAGGGGCTTCAATGAAGTATTGAGTAGAGAGTCGGAATTCTTTTGTCAGTTTTACAGTTCAGTTTTTTTTAATCTACTCTCTCTATTATATATATATATATATATATATATATATATATACACACTGTATTTACTCGTGAACCACACGCCCTCGTGTAAAACGTGCACATTATTTTTTACAAAGAAAATCACAAAAAAAATTTTCCCCATGTACGACACATGTTGTGATTGTATAGGAAGAGTTTAGGGCACGTTTTCCAGAAAATGCCCTTCTGTTTTTGTTGCATGACAAAAGAGAGAGAGAGAGAGAGAGACAGAAAGAGCCCAAGCAGAAGTAGTAAACATTACAGAAAAAAATTTCCTTGTGTATGACGTGCACCTGATTTTCTGATGCCAATTTTCGGGAAAAAATGTACACGGGTAAATACGGTGTGTGTATTATATATATATATATATATATATATATATATATATATATATATATATATATATAAATAAAATCCTAAGCCTAAAAGCGCAACGGTGATGTTATGTCATCACGTTTTTTTTGTCACGCTTTAAGTCGGGCTTATTTTAAAACCTACATATATATGTTTGATATCATTCGTTTCAGAATTTATCGAACTTTAATGTGATGTTGTTAGAAGTTCAGATTCTTATTCCATTTTTAAATGATAAACTAAAAAATATCAAGGACTTTGTGCCAAAAGATTTAACCATGACAGGGGCCGGAACTAAAAGACAAAGAGTAGGACAGCTGCTGTACAGACTTTTAAATGTTCGAAATGCTGTGTGAGATGAAGATCACGCGGCATGGCAGCAGCTGATCGAGCAAAGAGGAGGTTATTTAAAAAAAAAAAAAAAAAAACCTTTGTTTCCCATTGTACCAGCGTTTAAGAGGGGGATTTGGAGGACAACTGCGTCTCCCTGGGGTGCGTTCAGCCCCCCTCTTCACAACGCGAGCGGCAGAGACGCAAAGTGGCTGAGTGAAACAAGCAGGGTGGGAACCCTCTTGTCATTTAATAAATTTGGCCCAATTCCTAACCTGCATTCGCTTTGTGATTCTGGGGTATTGTGTTCTGTTTGATTAGGGGGGAAAAAAATGAACTGAAATAATTTTTTACATTTATATAGCACTTCTCTCACTACTCAAAGCGCTCTCCACACAGAGGGGGCCTGGGAATCGAACCCACAACCTCCCTTACTGCAAAGCAGCAACTCGACCACTATGTCACCTGCAAGACTTTAGCAGAAGGCTGCAATGTAAGAAAATGTCAGTAAAGTGAAGGGTCACAGTACTCTGGGGTGGCGCGCGCACACACACACACACACACACAGGGGTTAGGAGGAGAACCTCTAAAAATGGGGAGAGGGTGCATTAAAACCACCATGTTTAAGTTGTTTAACCTTCTTCCTACACTGGATGAATGTTTAACATCCAAAATATGGTTAACAGTTGCATTGATTTTCAATGTCGTGTAACCAATTTGGGGGCAGAAATTTCATATCCTGCTAAAGAAACGCACATCCAGTAAGTTTATTTTTTACACACATATATATATCAGCAGTCAGACAAAGTATAAAAGCATCATGAGGCATTCTTATCAAGTGCCGCATGCAGTTAACCTGTCCATCTCTTTTATGGATCTAATGCAAGATTTTAAAATTATAATTAGAGAATTAGGTGTGTGTGGGGGGGGGGGGGGTCACAACACGTACACACCAGGGGTATCAAGGAACCTCCTGTACAGGACTGTGGGCATTCAACTGCTTTAAAGCACATTTACACGTGCAACACTCATGAAGCAAATCACGGATTTTCAGACCTTGGGGAAAGATGGAGCAACTACAGCATAAAATGTCAACTTCTTCCATACGTAGCTTAAGCTCCCGTCACATCACAGGACATCCCTTACTTACCATGACTGACTTTAACAATCTTAGCGAGTCGTTGGTGTCTCTCGGAGCACAAAGGTCCAGCTTCGTTTCAACTCTCATTTGCTGCTGCAGTTTTTTTTTTTGGTTCTCCTGACTCACTCATCAGTTTGAGCTGCACAGCACTCTGGGTAATATCCTAAAATGGGTCACTCACTCACTCACCGCACGCAGTTCACAAAAAGTTACTTTTTAAATTTTCTGTCTTAAGTTGAAATGTGCTTACCAGATTTTCCAACAAGCTTTAGCGCACCAGTACATTTTTAGAAAACCAGCAAAACCATTTTCACAAAATCCATACCAGAAATACAGTACACCAGAGGTATATCTCCCACTACTTGTACGAAGCCAACCTTCAAATGGGACAACACGAGCGCCTAATGGGGAATGTTCCAAAACAAATGATGTTCACCATTTACTGCTCTGTAACTGCAAATCCATGTGTTGAACGTCCTCACAGCGCCTACACGAAGTACTCACACACTCTTCTCATTTTACTGTGTTGCAGCCTTGGGCTAAAATCGTTTAAATTCACCCCCACCCCTCCCATTTAGGAACACTCAATACCCAAGAATGACAAAGTGAAGAGAGACATTTAGAAATTTTTGTGAAATTATCAATAAAAAACTGAACTATCCCATTGACACCAGCATTACAGACCCCTTTGCTTTACCTCGGGTGCATCCCATGCTGTTGATCACCATTGAGATGTTTGGGGTCCACCTCTGGTCAAGTCAACCGATTGGGCGGATTAGGAAAGGCACACGGCTGTCTACAGAAGCAGGACCTGCGTGCAGAGCTCAGAGACAGGATTGTGTCGAGCCACAAATCGCACAAAAATGGTCTGCAGCATTGAAGGTTCCCGAGGGCACAGTGGCCTCCATAATTCTTAAATGGAAGACGTTTGGAACAGCCGTGACTCTTCATAGCAGTGGTTCTCATTTTTTTCTTGTGATGCAATTTTGCAACACGCCATTTCCACAGACTGACATCCAGAGGGGTCCCTTCAGTTCTCATCATTGGGGGTTGTGTGTCCCCCTTTCAGGATCGACGCTGATTCGCGGGGAGAGGATGGGGTTTAGTGTGGTACAACCCCCCTTGGAGAATCACCATCAACTACCTACACCCGAACACCAGCAAAACCAAGGAGCTGGTGGTGGATTTTAGGAGGACCAGGCCCCTCCTGGAACCTGTGGTCATCAGAGGTGACTGTGTGCAGAGGGTGCAGACCTATAAATACCAGGGAGTGCCAATACTGATGCCAATACTGGACTGGACTGCCAATACTGATGCTCTTTGCAAGAGAGGACAGAGCCGGCTATACTTCCTTAGAAGGCTGGCGTCCTTAAACATCTGCAATAAGATGCTGCAGATGTTCTATCAGATGGTTGTGGGGAGCGCCCTCTTCTACGCGGTGGTGTGCTGGGGAGGCAGCATAAAGAAGAGGGACGCCTCACGCCTGGACAAACTGGTGAGGAAGGCAGGCTTTATTGTAGGCACAGAGCTGGACAGTCTGACATCCGTGGCAGAGCGACAGGCGCTGAGCAGACTCCTGTCAATCATGGAGAATCCACTGCATCCACTGAACAGGATCATCTCCAGACAGAGGAGCAGCTTCAGCGACAGACTGCTGTCACCATCCTGCTCCACTGACACACTGAGGAGATCGTTCCTCCACCACACTATGCGACTCTTCAATTCCACCTGGGGGGTAAACGTTAACATTATACAAAGTTATTGTCTGTCTGTATATCTGCATTGTTATCACTCTTTAATTTAATATTGTTATTATCAGTATGCTGCTGCTGGAGTATGGGAATTAATAAAGTATCCTATCTATCTATCTATCTATCTATCTAACTGTTGTCTATGTGGGATCCCCTTTGGACAATCACCAATATTTTTGCATTTCGGGATATGGGGGCAGGTGTAAACGCGCAATTTGACGTTGCAGGGGTTGTTATTCCCTTGCAAGCAGCGACCCATCCACAGGACTCTGCAAACCGTTCACAACCCTTTCTCAATCAGCACTATTGAAATTCATGACTCTGTGTGGCCCATGAACAGACCTCATGTGGCATCTGAAACACTGCTCCATAAAATGGACCGCCTGGTCAAACTGAGCAATCGTGGGAGAAGGGTCTTAGTAAGAGAGGTGACACAGAACTCGATGACCACACTGGCTCAACTCCAGACATCGTGTGCACAGATGGGAGAAACTTCCAGGGCAACCATCACTGCAACACTCCCAACAGTCTGGCCCTGACGTGGCCACAGACAAGCCTCTCCTCAGTAAAAGAAACGTGGAAGCCCGCTTGGAGTTGGCAAAATTCACCTGAAACCAAGATCAAGGTCATGTCTGCCATTCCAGCGGTGAAGCATTCTGGAGGCAGCGACATGCTGTGGGTTTGACGTTCAGCATCAGGGGGCTTTGAGATCAGACAGAGTCGAAGGAAAGTTGATTTGGAGCAAAGTGCAGAGCTGACCTTCGTGAAAACCTGCTCAGGGCCCTCTGGGTGACCTTCCAACAGGACAAAGCAAGGACAGTACAGGAGTGGCTGAGGGAAAACTCTGTGGTCGTCCTTGAGTGGTCCAGCCAGAGCCCACATCTGTGGGGAGACCTTCCTAGGCTTTGGAATGACTTGCCTCTGCACATCAGGCCTTCATCCTCTATTGAGGTTTGTAAGACCTACTGGTTTTCTTCACTGTGTATGATGGGATTGTGGTGGATGTTATAACCGGTTGTTTTATTAATCTGCTTTTGCAGGATTGTTTGTATTGTGTTAATTTTAATGTTTTTTGTACAGCACTTTGGTGCAACCTCTGCTGTTTTAAATGTGCTTTTATAAATAAATCATCTAATCAAACATAACTGAATACCGACGGACTCCAGCCAGCCTGACAGAGCTAGAGAGGATCTGCTGCGGAGAAGTAGGTTAGAAAATTCCCAAATCCAGGCGTGTGAAGCTTTACACGTCAAACCAAAGGAATCGCTGCTTCAGCAAAGCACTGAGTAAGGGAGTCTTGATACTTGTGTCACTGTGAGGATTCCGTTTTTTAATTTTGCTAGATGTGCAAAAAAAAAATGTCCAAAATCCTGTTTCCGCTTTGTCATTCTGGGCTGAATTGCAATGACTTTAGCACAAAGGGTGCAGCTGCAAAATACGCGAAAGAGTGAACAGGTGGTCTTAATACTCTGAATCCACCACAAAGGCAATCATACGAACGTCACAAACTAGGAAGTATATTCATAGTGAAGAGCCTATCGGGCCATTAGCTTCTAAAGCCAGGCCTCCTGCAAGGTCTGATGGTGACCAGCAGAGACTCAACTTCAATAAGTCGGACACTCGAATGACAGAAGACCTACACATTAGGTGGACAGTTGTGCTGCTGTTCAAGGCCCTGTTTCCCCAAGGTCTGGTAACCAGCCTTTAAACTTAATCACCAAAAGTAAAGACAATTTAACATCAAAATGATAGGACTACATTTACCAGCAAAAAAGGCTTCAAAACGCCTATAAAAGCGGGAGCTAAGGCGCCAGCATGCACCCTAACCCTAAGGAGAAAGAGAGCAGGGAGGCCATACTCACTGGCAGTGCTCATGACATTTCTTCCTAAAGTGTTAGTGTTGTTGTCACTGCTACTGCGACTCAGGTTCATGTTATTAGTGGCGTTTGTGCGGGACATGTTAGGAGCTCGTCGGACGAAGGACTCCATTAAGCTGGCTTCTCTAGACGACAAATTGGGAACGCTCGCACTGGAGCTCATCGGCGCCCCGGCCGCCAGCAGAGAGCTGACGGAGAGTCTGGTGTTGTTTGCAGAGCACAAAGGACGCTGAGAAGCGGCTTCTTTACTGGACGCTTCCGACACGGAGCTGACATCCGGTGAGCTCACGCTGACAATTCCCATCGATATGGCTCCTGGGTCGCCGGGCGGACGAATGGTGCCGTCGGTACCCATCTTCCTGTCCGGATTATCGTTGCCGGAGTCGGCCAATAAAGTGCTGGTGCTTGAGGCAGAGCCTCCGTCAGGGTGTGGCAGGCTCACGGTGGTGGAGAGGACGACGATGGGCTCGTGGCTCTCGGCGTTCAAGGCTGTGCTCTGCTCCATCCCACTTTCAGACCGGCGTTCGAGTTTCGCCGAGCTCAGACTGATATCGCTGCTACTGGCGACGCTACACACAGAGCTGCTGCTTCCTTTCCTGCTAGAGGAACTCGCTCCAGCTGCAGAAGACTTGTCCGGACAGTTATTTTTCACCAAGCTGCTCCACACTGGCGCTGTGCCTGAAACAGTGGATGAAACAGGTTTGGTTGACGGCGCTGACTCAGGGTCGTACCCTGGCGCAAGCTTGAGGTCATATTTTCCTTCTGCACCCATACGGTAAGAGTTTGAGCCACCAGCATCCCAGGTGACATCAATCCAGCCTGGAAAGGGACACGAGTTTGTGAGAGCCAGCAGAGAGCAGACAGCAGCAAGTCAGATAGCAGCAGCTTCATCGAAAGCTGGACCAGACTAGACGTGGTGTCTTTCAACTGCTGCGCCGTCAACAGGGGCGCTTCGATTACTGGAAGGCAGAGGTGGTCAATTTCGAGTCAGGCCGATTTCACTTGGTTAAAAGGCCCAGTTTAATTTAGTACTCCTAAAAATTTAGGGTCAAATCAGGCGAGGTGGCAAAGGGGAGCGAGCCAGCCTCCGGCCGCTGCACAGTCTGGTCCAGGAGAAGCAATGAGACAGAAACACAAGTTACAAGAGATGACAAAAAGCAAAGTAAGATTTGCAAACGCCAAGCTAAAAGCCACTCAGGGAGAAATGCAACTCAAGATTTTAATTTTACCAGCAAAATTTGTTAACATACCAAAAAAAAAACAAAAAAACAAAAACAAGTGGAAAGAAAATGTACAATCTGTGCACGCAAATCATGTAACATTAACATGCACTTAGCTGATTAATGAAAATAAAAAGTGTGAAGACATTCAGCACGACCGGCTGGCCAATGTTCCACCCATAATGGAGAGAAGGTGTAAAGAACAAAAGCAATTCGTTACCTGAGTGCTTTGATAAAGTATGTAGTAATAAAAGAAACGGCAAAATTTAAAGAAAGCATTCATTACTGCAGAGGAACTTAAAAAATGTAAGCGACGTAAAAACACTCCACTGGCAGACATCGTCGTGAAGAGAAAAAGAAAAATGAACATAATCAGAACACAAACAAAAGGAGGGCAAGGAAACAAAGATGGCGGCTGTGAAGAGGTGCAGAGTGAAACACGTGGACTGCTGCAAGTAATTTGGGAGGAAAAAAAAATGGAATTGTAAGAGAGGCAGTTATCACAGAAAACGCAGCCACGTGGCGCCACAGAACCGGCGATTATCTGGAGAAACTCTCGAGGGGAAAAAAAACAACAAAAAAAACAAAAAAAAAAAAAAAAACATTTTAAGGGTTAAAACTCAAATATTTCACCGAAAACAAGCATTTAAACCAAGGAAGCGCACACAAGAAAAGCTTTCTGGCAGCAGTATGCCACACCGCCATTAAAGCCCGCTCGATTCCCTTTAGAAGACGTCACGGTCGTCCCCGTGGCCCCTTTTTCCTCTCCTTGCTTGCTTACCGTTATGCACTTCGCCGGTGACGGAGCCCTCTCCTGGTGGATTGCCATCCTGCTCTCTCCATTTCCAGTCGATGCCCCTCACCACTCGGGCCCCGGGCACAATGTACTTCATCACCTGAGAGCGAAACAAACGCCTCTGTCTTCTCAAGTTGGCTTCGGCTTCTTTGACGGCCTTTCCTGCAGGATCGTGGATTCGCTTTGTTCAGTAAAATGGAAGCACAAATGCTCAGAATATAATCCACAAAAACACGGCATTAGTGCGCTCACCCAGCTGATCTTCACACACCGCGTTGACGGTCCCATAGAGCTCAAATCCGGAGAGTGAGAGATAGTGGGTCTGGCCGCTGGCATTCTTCCCCATCTGCTTAATACGCACGTGTCGCCAGCCTTGCTTCTCCTCCTTAGGAGGATCCAGAGGCCACGTAGCTGTAGACCTTTTCAAAGAACGAACAAAAAAAAAAGAAAACTTAACAAGCAGCAAGTACAACTTCTGACTTTTACAAAGAAATGTTACGTCAGAAACCAAAGCAAAAACGCGTCCCTGACAGCTGTACGGGATCATTTCAATGTAACAACGTAAAACACACATAAGCAACCCCATTTCCTGTAAGCCTGAAAATCGACTGCTGCAGTGAGAGCACCAAATCAGAAGGCTCAGGGAGGGATGACGTATAAACTCCTTGGCATCAGCCGAGCTTGGAATTCTATGGAAAAACCGTTCAGCCCAAGTGTCTCATGGGTTAAGTCGTTTTGATGATAGTGTTAAGTCTGAATAATTCATTCGGATGGTATTCTGCTGCCTATCTAAATAATGTTAGAAAAACTTTTTTTTTTATGCAATCTGCCACACTATGGTAACTCATGAATATTAATGAAAGGGGCGAGGCCTACAACCAAAACATATAATGGCATGTAAATAAAAAGCTGTAAAGCCAGTTTTAGAACAAACTGGCACTAAATCATTAGTTGAATCGAGCAATAGTCAGGACAATGGAAATTGGTCATCAGACACTGACACAGATTAGAACACCCATGCATATGGCACAGTACGACCAAACTGGCGTGGTGAATTTGGTCACGTGAACTTCACCGTGGTTCAAGTAGGTGTGTGGCAAAAAAGACAAAATGACCGCAATCAAGTGGAAAGATAAGCTAGGCATTCGCCCCTTAAGCACGGTTCACAATGCAGTAACTGTCGATGCTCCTGTCCGGGAAATGTCACTATATAGTTGCGGAACACAGATGCTATCCAGTGACCTGAGACGAAGACTGGACTCGTTCGGTACGGGTCTCTCTTCAGGGAATCCATGGGTTCTGCTGGTTTGACTTTGTGTTGAATGAGCAGTTGCTCATGGAGTCCCGAATGAGGCACATTACCTGCATCGGGAGGGAACATAAATTATGGTGCTACGGCCATGTGGCACGATTCCCCAAGGGTGATCCAGCTCATTGTTGAGAACCCGAGCAGCTGGACCAGGACAAGGGGATGCCCACGTAACACCTGGCTGTGGCAGATAGGTGGTCATTTCTGAGGGGGTGGGACTGGATCCCATGTTGGCCAACCAGGGCCCTGAGCTGTTTCATCACGTGGCGGGTGCGGCAATGCGCAGTACCAGTGCATGCTCCCCTTACAAAAAATAACCTTTTATTAGCGATACTCCAACTGATTGACCACCAACCTAGATCAGGCCATTCTTCACCAAAATGACTTGATTGGTGATCGGTAAATAAAGCAATCTAGAAAAATGATTAACAATCAGCTTTTAGAAGCTTTATGATAATTGAGTTGCAGTGCACTTTCTATGCAAAGTACTTGAGGAGCTGCATGTGTCATTGTGCTGCCAGAACATCCTACAAAGAAAAAGCACAGAATCAAACTTGAAAGAGTGAAGACAGGAATATCAGAAAGAACTGAGAAAAAGGGAATCTGAGGAGTCGTCCTGTGCATGGAGGAACGGCAGATGTATGCACTGACTAGTAGAAGCTGAAACAGGAAAAGGGGGGGGGGGGGGGGGGCCTCAAAAGAAATGAAATGAGAATGAAGTCAGTCCTTGGAATCAAAATGGACACTCCTTGTGTGGGCAAGGACAGCACAGCTGCAGATAAACGAGGACTTTCTCTCAATGCTGAATTAACAAGAGGCTTATTAGCTTAAGAGCCAAATGTGTCCATCTGACCTGTGACCCTAATTACTTTAGCCTTGTAGGTAGAGAAACAGCAATGTTATTAAACGTGTGCCTTAAAATTACGACAAGCCTTTTAGCTGATTTTGTGGCATGTGTGTTGTCGATATTGATTAGATGGTAACTGAACACAAACCCTAACAGAATTTTATTTTGCTGTTATAAAATAAGAGGGTAAAACTTGAGGTCTGCAGTTTAAAAGTTAAAATGTCACATAACATAAAACACCAGGCCTCTACAAATCTGGTTAAACAGGAGCTTAGTGTAACCAAAAATGTCAAAAGTAAAATGATAAAGAAAAAGTGTAATCAGTACTCATGAAATGAGTAATCAGTACCTGCCCTGTTCAGAGTGTCCCTGGTCTTTAGACTTTCACAAGGACCCTCTGACACAAATGTGCCAATGAAACCCGTGAAGCCCATCAAAGTCAGGCTAATAACTGCGCCTTGGGATGATAAAGTATTAAGGAATACAAGAAATGGCACGCACTCACCCTGGCTCATTAAGACTACAGTCATCCACGTGTGTGTAGAGGGTTGTCCAATTCTGGCCATCCTTGGAAACCTGGAAAACCCAGTTCCTCAAAGCAGACCTGCCATAACCACGGGCGTGCCTCAGGGTATAGGCAGATGGGACCACCCAGAGTCCGAGATCAATCGCAAACCAGGCATTCTTGTCATCATTGGTATGGCAGTTGAGAGCTGAGCTGTCCCTGCTCAAAACGTCCTCCAGACGCCCGTATGGTAAATTTCTTCCTTCCGAGGAAGTCACCACGACCAGGCCATAGGCAGCAGGATTGACCCACTCGTACGCGGTTCTGAAATGAAAGCAGGTGGTTAACGAGATCAAGTTCAAGGTGTCATACGTAACAAAAATACTTTGAAACAAATGCCCCCATGATTAGTTTATTAAGGTGGGAGGAGGTGCAAATTAAGCTTATTTACAACTTCCTTGTGATTTCCACCTGCCTTTAACCAATGCATTATGGGGAGAGGCAGGTCTTCAATTCAAAAGTGTGATCCAATGTGAATGAACTTCAGGGTTGTGAGCTACTTTAACTTTACTGGAGGAATCAGTTTAATAATATTTTACTAAAAAATGCAGCACTTCACACTGAATACACAATGGGATGAGCTGACCAGGATTATGCCACACGATGAATGTGGGATTTTTTTGTGGACATTTTGATATTATTTGCTGTTGCCCAGTATTGATCACCACCTGCCTCCATTTAAACATTAACTTTGTTAGCTCCATTCTGTTTAAAATGAAAGCCTAGCTGAGCTGCAGTGCAATTACTTTTAGCTCACTACAGGTGATCCAGTTGTTATAGTTGTACTGTACATGTGTACTTATGAGAAGAAATCTTACAAACAGGCAATTTCAATAAAACACTAAGTGACAACAAAAAGTAAGGGTGAATTTAGTGATGAGCATGTCAGAAATCTACAAGATACACCGTCAAGTGCTTAGAAATGAAACTCATCATTGTTCAGTGATAAAGCAACTGGCACACACAGCCAGCCGACGCATCAATACCACCATCAGAAATTCTGTTCTGCTACCACAGCTAATGAGGCAGGTAAGCAAAATGACATTTTATGGTCAAGCACTGCAAGTAAAATAGTGGAACTGGGGGGGAGAGGACGCCAAAATAACAATCTAGGGATTAAAAGCAAGTTGGACAAACGGCCAACAAGACCAAAATCATAGTAAATGTCACGGATTGAAAAAAGTCAATTATGCTAATCAATTTGAGGGCAGCATATAAACAAACATTTTAATCTTAAAAGGAACGTCAGGAAGGTTTGGCAGTCTTGTCTCGCACCACAAAACCAGAATCGGACTGCTAAACTATTCAGGCTCCTTAAGCTCTGAAAGAAGAGCTGCGTGTCTCCCACTGAGAGCACCGGTGGCAGCTCCTTAATGTGGCTAGCATATCGGCATTGCGTAAAAAAAGGTCTTCTTTCTTGGTATTTTTAAAGTGATGCATTCTTTTAAAAAAAGGTTGCAAAGCACATATAGAAGTGTTTTGTTTTTTTTTAAGGAATCATAAAACTAGGAAGCACCTAAGGACTCAAAATAAATGAAGAGGCTTACTTTGCATTGGTTCCTATCCAGTAAACAATCCCGTTTTCGTCAAAGTCGTGCTGATGTCGGAACGTAAACGTCTGCCCTTCTCTTAGTTTTCTGACAAACACAAATGATGATCTATCAAAGTCGTACCACTGTTTTGCCACCTGAAAATAAAGAAAAAAAAAAAATATGAGAAAAGCATCCCTGTGCCTCAGTGTGACCTTTCACACAGTTCAGTATGAACTACAAATTGCTGAAGACCCCTGCATCAAGGATGATACGTCTACACCAGGTTTAACTACAAATGTCCAAGTATGTGTTTGTGTGCACCAAAAAAAAAAAAAGTTTAAGTATTTTAAAACCACAATCTGGCCAAACTCAGACCTTGAGAGCATCATAAACTGAAACAAGCTCCGGGTCATTTTGTCTGCTAGTTTGGCCACAGCCAGTTTAGACGTTTCACTTGCTCTGAGCCAACAGGTGGCACTGGTGTGCAAACTGTAGCAGGGAGCAAAAAAAGGAGGGGGGGGCACACACACAAACACACATATATATTATATATACATACATATATACATACATATACATACATATACGTATACATATACACACACATATATTGGGAACTCTCAAGGTCAAAAATATGGGTTCCAAAGTAGTCTGACTTGGCCATATGGTTCTAAAGAGCAACTAGGCAAAATGTGGCCCAGGTCAGTCAAAGGGTGTCAGAAGCTTTATGGTGCTGAATGATCTGTTCTCATCTAGACTGTTCTAATGATGGCATAGGGAACATACAGACAGACAGAGATTCTATTTATATATTACTTGTTAAATTATTTAACTGTTGTTTGTTATTAAAAAAATTATTTGTAAAGTTCAAACTTTGTGTTTGTTCAGCTACCCAGAATACACTATGTAAATAGTAATGGATTTCCCTCCATATGCTCCGGTCTCCTCCCGCAGGTGATGTGTACTGGCAGTACTAAGTTGTCCCTAGTGTATAGATGGGGGTGTGTGTCATCGCCCTGTGATCGACTGATGCCCCATTCTGGGTTTGTTCCTTACTTGCACCCTGAGCGAGTCTCAACCCTGTCGAGGGATATGTTGGTTAGACAAGGACTGACCCATTAAGCAAATTATTTCAATACGGGTATGAAATAACCCATAAAAAACGCAATCAAAAACCAGCCTATTATAGAAATAATCATGTGAACTATTGTGGGGTACAAAATCTGTACATTTTGGTGTATATTTCCATTATATTTTATTCAAGACAAGACAACAGATGAACTGCATATTCAGGACAAATTCAAGTACGTCTTCTTCCCAGATATACCTCACTTTTAAAACAGCTGTTCCAACAAAGAAAGGAAGACATGCTGGTGGCTCAATTACTTTATAACCTGAGAAAGGATGGACATCTAATTATTTTACAGCCTGGGGAAAGGAAGAAATAGCGACACCTCAGAGAACATAAAGTTTTATTGTTTGAGAAAATGGACAGTGAATTCATTCATCATATTGACAGCCAACCAATCAGAATATCTAACAATCACATCTTGCAAAACCCCCCGGTAGAATTTTAGAATAAACAGGCCTCGTCTGAGCAGCAAAATAGTAAGGAAGAAGGGATGAAGACGTCAGAGGAGAACACAGCGTTGTCAACGTGAAGCCGTTGTAATCAGTAATCAGAAAAGCATCATGAACAACTATGGGTGCAAGATCACAAGCCACTTGCAACATTCATCCTTGTCATCTTTACTTTTTTGTAAGCTTTTTCTAAAGACTATATACATATATCTAGACTTTACCATTAGTCCTATTATTCTACTGGTATTATTATTTCTGTAATAAATACCATGCTGCTTTTAACTTTCTATCCTTTGTCTTCATGTCTAGAGTGATTGAAGTAATAAGGTAGATTTTGTTGAGCACCTGGTGCAGCTGGAGGTTTGCCATACGCTCCGTGCTGCGAGGTTTATTAAGGCGAAGGGTGAGAGCTCCTCCCAATAGCAGGGAACAGTACATAAAGTAAGGCACCCTTTACTGATAAATGGCTGATAGTCCAGAGTGCTGAGCCTTTGGATGTTTAAATGTATTCTTGTAGATGAAAAGTAATATTTAGGTCTGAGATATCATTAAAATACTGTATGATGTTCATGCTGATAATAAGTCTCTTGAAGTGCAGAGAGAGGTGCCAGAGGTTAACCAGCTGTGTATTTGTCATTCATAGGGCACTGTTGAGTTTCTGTGTGTGTGTGTGTGTGTGTGTGTATAGTTATGTATTGTGTGTGTTAATCTTAAAAGTGCAACAGTAGATCAACCTGGTAATGAACTTGACGGGTACACTTACCCTTGAAAAAAACAGGTAAAGGGTAAGTAGAGTGAAATACTATGATAATACATGAGCAAAACAACTGTTGGATCAGAAACACTTAAAACATCAAAAAAAAAAAAAAAAAAAAGAAAAAAAGAAACCGCTACCATCTTCAGGAGGTATTGCTCCAGAGACTCCACTGTAGCCAAGGGTTCCATTTTCAGCATTCGGCCAGTGCGGTCAATCAAGGAGGTCTCCCCAGGGGCTCGCTCCAGTCGAAAGCGCAGTCTCCGAGTAAGAATCTACAAAAGGAATGCACTGCCATTCAGAAACACGAGTGAGAAGTAAACATTTCTGAGAGAATAAATTAATACCAATGAATACCTGTGTAGGCCAACAACGGGATTCTCCTTTTTTTTATTTATTTCTTTTTTTTAATTTCCCAGCCATTACGCAGACTGTGAAGATGTCACACTCTGTGCCGGTTTTGTTATTCGCAGTTTCATTATATGACTAGCTCACCTCACACGTCTCAAAGGATGTGTCGGTCACACTGCCCGGAGGCTCTTAACTGGCCTGCTCAGAGTGTGCCTGGCTGGTCCCTGCCACATAACTTCATGTAACACCTCATGCTCTGGCTCACCTCATCTCTACAAATGGATTAAACAGGCTAGAGACGTGAATGAATTAGCAGTGGAAAAATGACTGGACTTTAACGTCAGTCCCCAGAAGAGACTTCCTGAGCATCGCTAAATCACTTAATCCATTAGTCTGTCACTTGGAGAAACAAGAAAACTGTCTGAAGCATTTAAGATTTGTTTTAAGTTGCCACATTAAAAGCATCAGCTGAACATACACATCAGTAACCGAGGCCCCTCCAGTTATTTGTTGTATACAATGGTCATTCCCCAGTACTGGCCTCCTGAATGACCTGATGGACGCTGACCAGTAGCATTCTGCTCACTTTAATCAGTTTGCCCTCATTTCTGATGTCTCGTAGGGCACAGGTTGAGTAATTTATTTCATCATGGTCATTCTATAGTGTATTAAGGCACACAAAATCCTCTCTTATGACTCTTTAAAGGAATTAACAAAAATGCTAAGTTCAGCCTTCGAAAGGTCCCAATATGAAATGAAAACAGATGTAAAAGAATACACACGGGACAACTGACCCAGCATGCCAAGACATTAGCCATCTGATCACATCCCAAAATATGACATCCAATACAAAGTGGTTTACAAAGCGACACAATGCAAAGAATTACAAAACCACACGAAAACTGGGATGTACCTGTAGATTATACGTGGAGCCAGGAGTATCGTAAAGATGGAGCGGCAGCCTCTCAATTGATTCCAGAACAGCAATTAGCTTTTTAATTAAGGCAACTGCTGGGCGACTAGAAGAGGAAAAGAAAAAAAAAAAAATTAATGTCACAAAATAGCTGGCAATTTATGTGTTATAAAAAATAAATATATACATTAAGTAAACCCACCTATCATCATCTTCATTTTCACTGAACGCTGCTTTGAAGACATTTATTCTTTCCATCAGCGGCCTACAGTCATGCTTCACGTCCAAATCCACATTCTGAAAGTAAAACAAATAAGAACAAGTGCTAAGAACTGCATATTCATCCAGAATCAACTATAAAAGCAAAAGTGTGCTTACATTGTTGAGGACTGTAAACAGAGCTTGTACCAGGCCACTGCTGCACATTTCATAAGGCGAAATTGTGCCTTCATCCTTCAAAACCACAATCAGATTCTCTAAAGCAGTCTTCATCAAGTCTCGCCACATGTTTTCTCCATCAATGCACTAACAAGAAAAGGAGGAGAGAATTTAATAGCAAGAAATCACCAAGGTATGGGGGTGCACAGCATTAGTAATCCACTAAAAACACTAAGGTCTGTGTATCCAGCTTCTCAGAGCAAGCTGATTGGTCAGTTCGGCTGTGGTGATGCGATGAACGCGTGCAAGACGCACAAGGCAGAGAAAAGGCGTATGAGTCACACAGAGACGGCAAGTATAAAGCCAGGCAGGAGGTGAGAATGGTGCCTCGAAAATAATGAGCATGAAATGGAGAAATGAGCTCATGAAGCGTTCACACAGGCAAATACTGAGGAAAGGTGCTGAAGGTACACGTGAGTAGGGCAAGAGATGGCAAATATTTTTTAATTCTTCTGTCTCCACTCTGTGACAGGTACCATGGCTAGATCTACAATAAACTAAACAAACTAAAACAGACACTAAAAATAGTGTAGATGACCCTGAAAAACAGCCGAGCCCAAAACCTGAAGTGGCCAAAGTGGCAAACCAAGAAGCGGACGGCATTGTCGACAGAGAGCTTCAATTGAAGCTCGAGGGATCCCCCTCGGAGATATCTGATAGTGATGAAATGGGCTATATACCATCTAACATTTGGTTAAAGTACGTACAGAACTGTGAATAGCAGGGGAAATGGCAGATGGGTAAAAAACATGGTAATAATGTGGAGGAGAGGCAGACTTTAGAAAAGTAGGTGAAAAAAAAAAAGTTAACTATGAAAGTCCGTTTTACTCCCTGCAGACACCTTTCAAAGATAGCCAGATTAGGTGGGAAAACCACAGACCAGGTAACACTGCTGCCAGTCGACTCAGTCCAATCAGTCTACAGCTCGCCAAACACAAAACTGAAAAAGATTTGATTTTGTCTGAAGGAATAGGGGTGCAGTTTGTAAATGTGACAGAGGACAGCCAATGAGCACTCACCCCTAAGTATTATACACGCAAAGCAACTTCATTGGGGAAAAAAAGGAAGCACATGCTTTGAACCTCGCAAACCAAGTGGCTCGTCTGTCTGATGTCTCGAGTTTTATGTACCACGACAGATTAGAAAAAAGAAAAGAGAAGGCCCAGACTGCAGCTGAACTCGCCATACAAGAAAAGCATTCATATCACATCTGCGTGGTCAGGTAGCACAGCACATTATTGGCTGGCAGGTAATGGGTGAGCTCGCAACACTCTGAAAATGTGAAACCATGCTGGAAAGTTGTCATGAGGTTGTGATGTCCGTCATCCCCTGTGATTCCTAATTTGACACTTCCACACAATCAGATCAAGTGCACTCATCAGGTTTGACATCCTTTCCCACTAGAAATGGTGTGATGTGACACTGAGCTGGCCATGAAGCTAAATACTCGGTGTACTGAATGTCTCCTATGTAAACCGCTGGATTTCCTTTCACAACGCCAAGCCTCACTAGCAGCACTGCTGGTCCCCTTGCCTGTCGATTTGTATGAAGCTCCCATGACGATTCCAGTTGAGTAGCGATATTCCTCAAGGTGACAACAACTCCTCTTGGCATGCTTTCCACAGCTTTAAAATGATCATCATAGAGATCTCGAGCCATGGTCCGAACCTGTTCAAAGCAGAAAAAAAAAATTCTTAGAAATGTGGCAGTTCTTTATGTTCAAATTTCACCAGGAGGAAGAAGGAAAATCCACCTCAACACACACACAAGTGCCACACTACCCACACCCTTTAGTTAAGGAGTCAGTGTCAACTGCAAAATAATGGAGGGCAGAACATACTATACAGACACACTTTAATCAACAGAGGAGTTTAATTTAAGAAAACGTGCAGCTGTGTTCCAGCAAAAATGAAAACGATGAGACATTTAAACTGCACTCATTTTTGTGAATGCTGTACGTTTGTCCCAACTCAAGAGACAAATGTTGGGTTTTTATATAAAAGCACCAGGAGATCAGGCGTATTTAAAGATACGCACAACATTTTTGTAATCAGCAGGTAATGTCAAAGCCCAATATACTGAAACGTTATTTCAGACAAAGAGGTCGGAGAGACTCGCAATTATATGCTAAGGCAGGGGACCTCAATTACAGTCCTGTAGGTCCGCAGGTTTACGCTTTCACCAGTCGGCCACCCCTAAAATTACAACTGGTTTATATACCAATAAAGCTATAAGCTTTGGTTTAATTTTATTGAACTTGTTTGTTATGATTCAGAACCCTTAAGGGCCTACTTTAGTTTTAATCAGTTGCACTTCGGTTTTAACGGTTGCCTGTTTTCTTAACCCGCCAATAGTTGATAATGAGGTGCAAATGACAAAGGAGCCTGTGTGTCTCTCTAGCTGACGGCCCCCCACCTTAACCTGTGTACAGGCATGGTGAGGTATCGGAGTTAATAAAATATTTTGAAATAAATGACAGAGAAGGGAAAACACATGGAAAAACAATGTTTGTATTGGAAGAATGAAAGCACAAATAAGCCATAGAATTAAATAAGTTCATTTGCTGGTCCTGTCTTCTAATTACAAAACTGGTTAGAACAAAAACCTGCAGCCACTGTGGACCTCCAGGACCGTAACGGAGTACTGCTGCACTAAAGAACTGTTAGCTGACACACACAATATCTCAATCTTGGATACCTAGCATAGTTAAAGGGCCATTTATTAAAATGGGTACAATGACAAGTCTGTCTGTTTCAATCGCCTCAGCCGTTTTGTTCACCGGATATGCCTTAACTCCCTTCACCTTTTTCACTGGACATGCTAGACCTCACCCTCCTCTCTCTTTGTGATTCCTGTTGCCTTCCTTGGACAGACATTACGCACAGTTGGCTCTCTTATGACACGCATTCACACCCTCTTGTGGACTCTGGAGGATATTGTGCCCATGCATTAAACAGACATCTTATTTTTATATATTATGATAGATGGTGGTTGGCACTGTTACCTGGCTGGTATGCCTCTGAAATGGAAGGACGGGGGGGGAAAGAGGACATTGAAGTGTGCCATCTCCCCCAAACTGTTACTTGGAGCCCCCCTGGGGTGCAACAGCGCCTTGGATTCTCACAGAGCTGTATGTGAATTACTATTTGCAGGCACGGCCCTGTTGGGTTCTGTGGATGCCGCCAGGGGAACAGTGGGAGTTGCAGAGGCCTACTTTGATGTTAAAGATAAAAATTCTGTGCATTCTGATGCTGTTGTGAAGATGCAAAAAAAAAAAAAAAAAAAAAAAGATGGCAACAGCAACACGCACCTTGACATGCATGATGGGAAATGTGTGACAATTGTATTGCCTATGGGGGAAAGGGAGGAAGAAAAAAAAAAAAAAAAAAAGCACCATGAATACATTCTCAGGTCAGCATTAAAGTCTGACAATTTGCTTCATCACATCGAACCATTCATCAAACATCGAAGCACACAGATTTATCCTGCTGGAGCGGCGTTGTCGTCACATGCTGATAGTAAAGATGCTGATGTTCCGTGCCAATACCACAAACACCACCCATATTTTTAATGGTACTGCAACTCGCACACGTGTCATGTTAATTTCTGACCGTGGGGAACGCGTGGTAGCCATGATGTGTGCACGTTCCCGTTCTGAGCATGAAGTATAAACTGGTCCATCGTGTTGCCAATGACACCACCAGACCTGGAGGATTCTGGGTTTTTCTGCTACCACAACTGACTACGCAAACTTTAGAAAATGGTAGTGGCCTATGAGCAAACAAACATGGCATTGTGGTAAAATGTACAAATATTTAAAAGATTTGGGAACACCAACTAAATAACAAAAAATTAGTAAAAATAAAAAATGAAAAACTACATTTATATTGGACTTTCTCGGGTTGTCTCCAGAGTGCTAAATGATATGTTGCTTATATTTAAAATACCCATAAACACGATCCATCAACGTGGGTAACATTAAGATGGCAGTACCCAAAAACCAAAGGGTTTTATTGTAACAATTACAGGTGTAAACCTTATTAAAATGAGCGCTCGTTTCAAAGGTTGATTTCTAGCTTTCTTCTGTTTTTCAACATAGAAATAAACTTTGCATTCCTTCTTTTACTTTCTCGTATACCAAGTATTGGAAAAGTATTTTAATCGTCTAAAAATATGAAGTCGAGATTTTGATGAATCTCAACGTTTTAGACCTCCCTGACTTTCTCGTATATGAAGTATAGGGACAGTATTGGAATCCTCCAAAAATTCCATTTCGAAATTTTGATGAATCTTGACGCTCGAGTCTGAAAATACCATTTTTGGAATTATGTCTGTATGTAAACACGATAACTTGAGTACGCTTTCACATAGGTCAACCAAATTTTGCATACAAATATTTAGGTACAAAACGTAGGATTTTAGGCTATTTCCGCTAACCGGAAGTGGCACTTTACCTTTTATTCATGCAGCTACAAAGCCCAATTTATTCAACTTTACTTTTATAATAATTACTCAATATATTATTAATTTGATGTGTTGTTGATGGTTCTGTAATGTACGTAATATAAATATAATTATTGTCTTGCAGTTTACTCCTCAAATATCCATTCCCATATCCGAGTATACGAGAAAGTCGTGGGGAGACCATCCCAACTTCTTTCTAGATGGTTGCCATCAAAGCACAGTTCACGACTCGAATGGTACAAAGCTATTAAACTTTCTGCTACTGTCACTTTAAAATGCCAAAAGCTTCACAAAATTCACATTATTGTTCCTCATCCTCATAGCACGCCCTCCATTTTGGAGCTGGTCCCTAGCCCAGATAAACTGGGAGGGTTGTTGTCCGGAAGTTCTTCTGGACATAAACATCCTGCTGGAGCCTTTATATGGATAGTAGCTGAGAAGTCCAGTCAAAAATAAGGAGCCCAAATAAAAACGAAAATAGCTAAGGGAGAAGTTCCACATTGTCCTCCTGTCCTACCTTTTGTTTGGTCTTCTCCAACTTTGACTTCAGCTTTCTGCCTCTCTTCCCAGTCCATCCAGTTACAAATTCAGAGCCTACAATGCAGAACACAAGTGTAGCTGGCATTTATAACTTTGTAGGTAAGTTCTACATGACATGGCTATGAGGTGAACCTTTTAGGTTACTTTCAAACTTACCAAGTGAGGTTTCTGCAGTGAAGGAGTGCTTCGTCCCTCTGTTTGACTCAAAAACAAAGCCCGGCAAGTCTTCCTTTAAAATGGTCGCCTGCTGGCCATCTGAATTGTGAATGGCTATTTCTCCTTCCTTCAGGCAGGTCAATGACCAGTTACCAACTGTGAGTTTAGCTGGCCCGGGCAAGGACAGAATTGGCTGGCTAGACGTTGCTGGTTTCACTTGACTTCGAGCTCGTTGCAACTTTTCTAAAAATTCACTTCTGCTTTCTGTTAAAATAAATCAATGAAACAGGTTCAAACACATGTTAAACTAAAAATTTGCCCCACCATTCATTTTCTGAACATTACTTATGACATTGTTTGAGGGAACTGGAAGATTTTCCCAACAGCACTAGCCAAAGGCAAGAGACAATGCTGGCCATAGTATGAGACCACCATGTTGGCAGACCAAATCATAAATCCACACTCTGGCGTGCTTGGTAAATTAATATTTACAAATAAAATCAAAGGAATACGTTTGACATGTGAGAAGAAACGAGAGTGCTGGACAATGAAGATTGTTTCCTTAACTCTTGTGGACACATGTTATGGATTTGGTTTTCTGACCACAAAAATCACATTTCCATTTTCCTATCACGTACCATTTGACAGTAACCGCCTACTGTTGTCCATTTTGTCTCACACTGAAGATGTACAAAGAAACTGCAACGGGAACATCTGCGGTGAAGGCACTGCAGCTCGGACAAGCAAAGTCCTGCTCTTCATGCGACAGCCGTGCTAAAGAGTCTTGTTACATTACAAAGAGCAGGCCGCTCCGTTATCAGGGTAGAAGAGTGTGGCAAACACACCAACAAAGATATTTTGGCCTCCTCTTCATATACTACATGGACTGATAAAATGTTTTGTAAACTAAAAACAAGGAAAATGAAGACCTTTGATAAATGACAGCAACGGTTCCACAGATAACCGATGCCAAGCTTAAGGGAGGCATTCTGGTTGGTCCACAAATCAGACATGATATCAATGACATGCGGTTGGAGGCCCTGCCAGGCAGGCCAGAGGAAATCACGTGGAAAGCAATCAAGGATGTTAAGAATTTTCTCACCACAGGCACAGTACCAAACTACATCCTGTAGCCAAAGATTCATTTTTGGCATTCACATGGGTGATGAACATGGAGACACCGCAACGATGGAAAATCAATAGCGGAACAAGGAGTCCATCAATGCTGGCCAACTATTGTTGAACACTGAAATGAGATCCAAACTAATAAACAGCTTGGCCATTTATCAAAGAATTTATGTTCAGGTAGAGTAGTACGGGTGCCATTAATAACAGCTGGCTTGATAGAAATTGATGTTTTTGGTTTGTTTTGATGGATTCTGCCCTTCACTGAAACGAGAAGAATCACATGGCGAGTAGAAATGGAGACATCAGCAGCAAAAGTATTTTTAGCTCAACTGAACTAATGCAATGTGTCAGTTTAATAAAATTGCATGTTTCTGCAAAATCCCACATCTTACAGTAAACCTAAAATTATATTTGTGTTCTTCTTCATGTCGTGGATCCTTAAAAACTTTTCAGGAAGCAGCAAACATCTTTGGGGGAAAAAATGTGTTGTCCAGTGTAATGGCTTAAAAACTACATCAACAGAATTCAATGTTTATAGCTAATAATCTAAACATACATGAAGGTGACATCTTGGTAATGATGATAAAGATGTTTTCTCTTTAAATAAGATCTGTAATGTTTAAGATATGTACATTATCCTAAAATAATTGCACATAAGACGTATCTTTCCCCCGGGGACAAATAAAGTTGTATCCATTTCTCCTAAAGTCCATAAACTGTGTGACCAGGACTTAGAACTAATGTATGTTACAGAGCTCATGAGTGACGGGCGATTCAAAAATGGATCCCTTCTTTTTGAAGGACTCTCTTCAGTGAATGATGGGAATTGATTTGTGAGCACCAGAGCGTGAGGATGCCAGCCTCTTTCGTTTAGATGTTTAAAGCACACGTGCAAATACCACGCGTCTGATTCACACTTCACGCTCATTTCATTTATGATTCACTCAAGTTAAAATTAAATCACCATCGGTGAACAACATCGATCATTCTCTTGTTCATCACACAAGCAAAATACAGGAACACAGAGAGAGAGAGAGAGATATGTGAAAGGCACTATATGATAGATAGATATAGTGTAGTCGGCAGGATTACATAGATACTTTATTAATCCCAAGGGGAAATTCACAATCATTTTATATATAATATCAGATGGTTGTAGTCATTTGTTTGATACATTTTGTTATTGGAATATTATTAAACAGAATGTGCAAGTTTCAGGCAGCAATTTATTAGCTGCCATTAAAAACGGGTGAGCACGTAGTTCTTTGGAAATATAAATTCTGTGCTGGAAAGTTGTGACGCAATCAGGAAATTTGACGTTCTCTCCGATTCCTAGTTGTGGAAAATGATAAACGCAGCGAGATCAGTAGCTGCGGTCATCAAGCTTGGCTTGGCCTCCAACTAGAAGTCATGTAATGCGACATCTGGAGCAGGTGACTAATTTAAACTGTGAGACGGACACAATACATTTATCTAGTGCAGGGGTCTCCAAGCTTTTTTCCCCGAGAGCTACTTTTACAAAATGTTTTCTAACGTTTATCCTCATAGCTTATTTCAACACAAACAAACCAAATACGCTTGTTTTGCCTGCACATTTACAAAATGTTGGAGTCCACATTAAAACATCACAAAAATATTTAGTTCACCTACAAGTGCATTTTGTATGTCTGTCTTCATTCTCTCGTGTATCTCACACTACTGAATTAAAACATGAATGCTGTCAAAACCAAACAATGCAATTCCAAATCCACAGATCTGACTTCTTCATTTGTCATTCTGTCACATGTCACTTTATTCACAGGTCCAGTCACATGTGTGATGAATTTTTTTAGTTAGTCAGATGACTGGCACGGAGGTGTCTGGTGGAGTGGAGCCCCTCAGGTTCGCTCTT
This sequence comes from Erpetoichthys calabaricus, assembly GCF_900747795.2. Lineage (NCBI taxonomy): Eukaryota > Metazoa > Chordata > Cladistia > Polypteriformes > Polypteridae > Erpetoichthys > Erpetoichthys calabaricus. The sequence goes on along the minus strand of NC_041409.2, from coordinate 100,114,005 downwards.
CTGGAGTCATTTAAATGTTTGTCTGTCAGTCTTGTTCTGAACTTTGACTTCATGACATTCACGTCAGACTCACCTCCAGAGGTATGGAGACCCAAACAAAGCCGACATTTTCAGAGCTGCTTGGTGAAGATTCTTCTAGTTATCTGGCTCTACTAAGCTACTGAAATGCTGAGAATGCTGTGGAGAATTTAACTGCACATTATTTTGAAGGTTTACTAATATATACTACTTAACGGATTTAGATCGGATTTTTTTCTGTAATTTGCTTGAACATTCCGGTTGATTTTGCGACTTCTCACATTTCGCTATTTATCAGAGTTCGCCTGCTGTTCAGATTTATTTTTGTGAATCCATGAGAGGCTTAGTGGGCCGAGGAGAGGGGCCTTCCTCACTTGCCAGCTTCGAGGTGTGTTCCTTAACTCTGCTTAGCTAGCGAATATGAGAACAATTGAATTCAACTTTATTTGATATTTAAAGTAAAATGTTACTTAGGTCTTACTGAGTCTGAGTCCGGATAGTCTCTTAAGTGTCTGCCACATTGAAAACGGAGATTGCAATTCAGATTGTACATCGTGATTTTGTGTTAAAAGGATCGTGATATGATTTTTTTGAAAGATTGCCCACTCCTAATTTGACTAATCAAGTTTCCAAATTTATGTAGGATTCATTAACCCTTTGGTGAGCTACTTGGAAAGGGGTTGTGAACTACCAGTAGCTCACGAGTGACGAGTTGGAGACCCCTGATGTAAAGAAGCCCCCTCACATTTTTCAATACTTGCAGATTAAAGTAGGCCTAGCTTCTCAAGCACACCAACTAAACTCAGTTTGTCGTCTGCATAAGAGTCCAACACTTACTTTACGGGAAGCCATTAAAATACACACAGCCAGAGAATACATCTGACAAACCAAATGCATCTTTCTGACAAGGAGCTGAACGCCCCATTCCGTTTTTCAGGGACACTCAGACGCAACTAAATTCATTTTTAAAGTCTGGCACAATGACATGACTTACACAACTTAAAATAATATAAGCCACCTAAAATGGTACCCAGGATAAGCAGACTGTGTAGGCGACATGTAGGTATTCTCTGGAAGTAAAATGGTAAACTGCAGATATAAACTGATGTGCATTACCAATATAAAAACATCAATTGGGTCTGCAAATTTAAACGCTGATCACATTTAGGATTAAATTGAGTTCTCAATGGGGATTTAAAAACAGCACACTTATTTCACACTCTGTCCGTGCAACGTTTTATTATGATTGCTCACCTGAACTGTCTGAACCCCCTTCTGGACTTCCACTCGAGTACATAGTAGCAAGTTTACCATCCAGGATAAACCGGAACCAGCCATTGCTGCCATTTGACAACTCCAGGGCAGCCGCGTCGCTCCAGATGTACAAGCAGTCTCGGCCCCTGATGATAGACCAGTCCCTCCAATGGTAAGGCTTGCCTTGCTGAACTTCTTTGGCATCTTCTTGAGGTTCATCCTCCTAGCAGAACAATCACAACAGGGAGAAATGAGATGGTGTAACGCCAGTCCAGTAGGTGATGTTCATTCAGCTTAAACAAAAGGCCTCGAGAATGCAGGGAACGTTTTTTCAAATCAATTTTTAATAGCTATCAGGGAGAGAGAATGGAGACCTATTACATTTAAGGCCTGCATACTGGTTAGAAATGCTGCCTCACGGTCCCAGACTCCTGCACCTTTTCTTTCCACATCTTCATAGGCTTTCTTAATCCACTCAGTTTTTCAGACAATTTAGGCTGTGTCCATAATACGATATTTTTATTTAAAAACTCAGATACTTGACTGTTTTTGCCTTTCATTTAAGCCACAGCAGCACTTTTAACCCCTGAAAATGAAGACTTTTGCAAACACCTTCCACAGCTGCACACTTCTGAAAATGGCAGCTCGGCTTTGCAGTGTGGACAGGTGAAAACACGGACTTTTGAAAATTTCTAATCAAGTTTGGACTGGTTTGTGTTAATTGCGCAGTCTTCCCCTGATTGGATTCTGCTCCTTGCAATGTCTCATTACCCGACTGGTCAACCTTCAAGGAAGAAAACCAAACTCTATAGCACAGCGGGCATAGAAGAGTTGTTTTCCATGGCATGTGTTCTGTTGCGTCTCTGTATGCATCAAAACTGCATTTCATACAATCTGAATGCTGAAATTCATGTGATAGGCGGAGTGGTGGCTCTGATGCTACGGATCTGCACTGGCAATTGGAAGGTTGCTGGTTCGAATTCCGTAAAATGCCAAAAGGGACTCTGCTCTGTTGGGGCCTTGCAGTGCTTTGAGTAGTGAGAAAAGCGCTATATAAATGCAAAAAAATTAATTATTATTATGTGCAAAATGCAAATCTGCTCGAAAGTCCATGGCCATCACAATTATTAATCGTTCAAAGATTGCCCAGTGTAGGCAAATGTGTACGCATTTGCAGTGCTGGTTGTTTTAGTGTGGACAGAGATACTGTCGCAAATGATGTAGAAATGCTTGTGTGGACATAAATAGTTTTTATTTAAAAACACCATTTTTGCAAACAAATGTAGTAGTGTGGATGCCGCCTTATGACAACAGCAAGGCCACACACATTTAAAGAACAGATCTTTACAACATAGGTGTGCTGAAGGGAATCCTGGGTGGGCTACGGCAGCACCAACATACACATGGCTTCCAATCGTATTAGCTAAGCACAGGAAGATGAGGCACAAAACCCTCAAAAGTGGATGACTACAGGTTTAAAAAAATATGTTTGGACTGGTGAGAAGGCGGAATTGGTGCAGAGGGTAACGAAAGAGTACAAGGTGAGCAAAGCGACTGGGAATCACATCAGCGCAAGAACAGTGACATTTTACAGCAGTACAAGGAGCACGATCTGCCACTGGGAATCAGGGAAAGACAACATAAGCACAAACCAGAGTGCGATTAGAATCTGCATTTATATAAAACTCTGTTTTCACCCATCAACACTGAATGGGCACTTTCTGAAAAATGCAGTTCTGGAGAGCACTTTCAAAAGTCTCCATTTTCAGGGGTTAAAAATGATGGGATATTGGGGACAAAAGGCATAAATGGAGACAAATGTCTGTGTTTTTAAACGCAAAGTTAGTAATAAGGGCTTGGTCTACGAGTCGAGCTACTCTCCTTTGACCGTTCTCACCCAGAGATGACCAATGGATATTTTATAACACCCCATGTATTCCCCAGGAGCACAGCAGTTTGAGACACCGGACACACCACACCGGACATTAACAGTTAGTCACCCATCTAGAGCCGCAGTGCCTAAAGGTTTTCATGATGTAACTGCTGACAATGTTAGTCCGCAGGTCTTTGCTGTGCTCAAGCGTGCTAAGACGTTTAAGTGCTTTATCTGTTTTCAAAGAGTATTTACGAGCTTGCCATTAAATATGGAAGCCTCTCCAAAAACCCCAAAATTTTCACGCTCTTAACAGAAGGGTAAATGAAATAAATCGGAAGGAGAGAATGAAAAAGTTGAGGTAAAATGGTTACACAGTATATAACATCTTTAAAGCTTTGACTGTTTAGCCGCGGGTAGGGGGATGGCAGGTGCTCCCTTATCCAGGCTTGTGTGTTTAAATCAATTCGTTCCTTAATGACTTCAGTTTTCAAATATTACACTTGCCTTCTCAGGCTTGGACTCTTCTTCATTCTCATCATCAGACATTGGCCCTGCTAGGGTTGAAACTTTATTAATAACGCCAAGTCTGGCCAGTTGGTCCAAAAACACGTCTCCTCCTTTGTCAACGAGGTCTCGAATGATCTGCAGAGCCAGCAGGTGCCCATCATCATCATCCTAAAAACAATAAAACAGCCTTAATTTTAACAATTTTGTCACATTATACCAAATACCAGGTTATAAAAACATAAGTATGCAACAATGTGCCTGAAAGTTAAACAGCCCAAAAAATAAAATAACACACTTTTCAGTCCAGACTCCCCATTACAGATCCAGTACACAATGTAGTTAGACCTGCGCATTAACACAGCGGTCACACTACTCTGATGTGATTCAATTCAAACCTTTCCACATAATGGATGAAGGATGCATAACGCAAGCATGGCAGTGCCCCAAGGACTGGTTCTGGGTCCTCTTTTCGTATATACTAATCCCTATCCTGCAGTCCAATTGTATCAGCTGGCGATCCTTTCATTGGGCCACACGGTGCCAGCTAGAATCTCTGCATGGCTTACTGGTATTGCAGCTACAACATCTCCAGCTCACCCTGACAAAGACATTCCATATATTCAGCGCCCCATCTCTCAGCTCACTATTGCTAACAGGCAGCAAGTCTGTAAGCATCCCCTCAGTGGTAATCCATGACCAGCTGTCCTTCACTGACCATGTCTCTCTTCGTAAGATGAGACCTTAACCAATGGAGTATTCAGCGCAGCTCCTGGTCTCTGCTTTGGTCTTGTCACGTCTGGACTACTGCAACTCTCTGCTGGCTGGAGCACCTGCATGTGTCACTAAACCACTACAGATGGTTCAAAACGCAGACTTACGTCTGGCGTTCACATGTCACACCTCTCCTCAGATCACTGCATTGGCTCCCTGTAGCAGTACATATTAAGTTCAAATGTTTGATGCTCGCCTACAAAGTAGTTCATGGGGTCAGCAATAATACACATGGAAACACTTGTGCTGTTCTGAAGCTCCTTCTCAGCCACTCAGGTCTGCAGACAATCGGCTTCTGGTTATGCAAGCTCTGTGCGGCAGCACCTCAACACAAACATTTCACGTATAGATCCACAGTACTAGGGTGTTGTACCGTGTTAGCCATTATGGATGTAGTGAGAAGTTAAGAAAAATGACAACCTTTTATTGGCTAACTAGAAAGATTACAATAGGGAAGCTTTCGAGGCAACTCAGGCCCCTTCTTCAAGCAAGACCCCAAAAAGGTGGAACAAGCTGCCCACCACCATTAGAACATCTGACACTCTCAAAGTGTTTTAAGAAGAGTATGAAGACTCTTGTTCAGTCAATTTCTAAATGTTAACGGCTTTGCTGCTTTTTGTAACTGGGCTCTTCACTTGTTCACTCGATTTTGTAGAACTCCTCTGTAACTCACTTGTATTTTGTTTTGCGTTCTTCACTTTAATGGTCTCCTTGTCCTACCACATTTGTTCCTAAACAGTCCCCCAGACTGAGGTTTACTTTGAATATTTTCAACTCTTTGATAGACACTTTGAACCACTGCACCCTGCTTAGCAAAGAAATGTACATATCAACAGACTGAATTCTGGTGTAAACACCCAAAATCCACACTTCAAGCTTTTTCTTTTTGAGATTTGACACAGGCTGCTTGCACATGTGGTACTGAATTCTGATTAAATTCCAATGGCTCATATCTAATCCAAGTACAAGCAGTCACACTGGATTTTTGATCTTTAAGAATATTTACAACAAATGAACAGAAAAAAGAAATTAGGAATTTCTTAAGTCTTACTAATTCTTAACAGCTGCTCACAAGCACAAAGTACACAATTTATTTCCACATTTGCAGAACGGACGTATTGGCAAATAAAATGATACACTAAGGGTCTCAGTGGTGTGGACTCAACTAGCAGCACTGGACACTGCAACCCAGAGCTTGAACGACCAGGGAAATAGGAACACAGAGCTTAGTAATAATTTACAAGCTGAATTTAAAAGAAAGTTATTTCGTATCTCATTACATATGTTAGTTACACCATTATCTTTATAACGCACTGGTGAGGCCTCATCCAGGGTCCTGTGCGCAGTGTTGGTCTCCATAAAGACACAGCAGTGCTAGAAGACGTCCAGTGAAGAGTGAAATGGGCTGAAATCAGGACTGCAGGGGATGAGTTATGAAGAAAGATTAAAAGGGCTGAGCCCATTCAGTTTAAACAGAAGGTGTAGAGTGAAGTGTTAAAAATGATGAAGTGAATTAAGTCCAGCATATCGAGACGGTGACTTTAAAATGACTTCATCAAGAACATGGGAACACAGCTGGAAACTTAAGGGTAAATTTCACACAAAAGTTAGGATGTTTTTCTTTTCACAGAGACCCAGAGACACTGGAATAAGCGACCAAGTAGTGTGGCAGACAGTCGGACTTTATGGACCTGCAAAACTCCATCTGATGTTATTTTAGAAAGAAGCAGGCAGGACTGGAGGAATGGCCTGTTCTCATCCAGATTGTTCCAATGTTCTTTATCAGTGATTTTCTGCACAGTCTCCCAGTAAAGCTAGATTTAGATTTTATTATTTATTGACTCAGATTTGACTACAGTGCAGTGCGGAATAACACAACCTGCACTTTCAGCACACTGCAGTCAAATGCTCAGCCAGAAAGAAAATCAGCAACAGCAAATATTGTGCAGTCGTATAAACACACAAATCACATGATATGAATGTCGCATTCCCACCTTCTTTTTGCTTTGGCTCGTCTTTATTCCTTGTTCACTGCAGCTTTTTTAACTCGATTCTTAATTGGACTGCATTTCATCCTCTAATAAGAAATTGATTTCAGCGAGTTCTTAAGCTGCTAAGATCCTGCTGGCATCTCAGTGTCTAATAAATTCTTGAAGAGCTTATTTTACAACTTGTTTCTTTTAGAACTTTCTGCTGCTCGTATCAATTTCTCCCTCCTCAATATCATCCGTAGGAAAAGCCGTTGTACTTATTTTGCTCTAATCTGGATGTATAGGGCAGGCTGCTAGTATGTTTTTACATTATTTAATTCTAATTGGGATGTGAAACGCGTGCTGCCAACAGTTTAACCTTTTTGATTTCAGCCATCTACAAATATTTTGTGAGTTTGGGGGAGCCGGTGGGATCTTTTTGATATTGCACTTTTCATATTCTGTCGTTTCCCTTTGAACTCTTCAGAAAATAAATTATTTACAACATAAAATTAAATGATGTGAATGTCTTGTATGTGACACAAAACAGCAGGTTAAAGGAGACAAAGGTGAAGTCCTACCTCCTGGTCAAGGACAGTTGCTGTAATTTCAACTAATACAGTAGGTAAATTATGGCCGGCATCTGAATCACAAACTTCTTTCAGCAAAGCTTCAGAGCAGTAATGCACCATTTTCCTGATGAGAGCAAGACTCGCCTTCCTGTAGGGTGGGGGGGGGGGGAAAAAGAACAAAATGTCCACTCTGCACAAGATACGTTCACATCTTAATTCAAATCTCTTACTTCCTGTTATGCGTCTTTCTACTGGGGAACAACCTCATCAGTCGAACCAAAAAAAAAAAAAATCCACATGTCAAAATAAAACTCATTAAATAAATTGGCCCCCGTCCGTCAGCTTTCCTGTGTGGTACCCAAGAAGGTCAAAATTAGAATGGCCAGCAGTATAAATGGTAAGGGAAACAACTGCACAAAGAATGTGAAAGAAGGGGGTAAAGCAAACGATCAATTTGTGAAAATGTAGAAAATGAACGTACAAATCCAGTCGACAGTGATATAAAACCAATCTGGATCCTGGCAAGAATTTGTAGATGAAAGAATAAGCACCGTCAAACTCAAGATAAAGAGTGCTGAACTGGCAAATGTCTACTGTGCAGTTAAAGCTGCAACTAAAAAACAGATGATGAGCAGATCTTACCCATCATCCTTTGTCTATGGCAGGTTACAGTTTGGGAGAAAGAAAGCTTAGCTGGGGAGCAGACATGGGTGTCACACGGCGTTTGTGGAAGAATCATTTTAGGGTAACATAGCATTCATCTTAAAGAAATAGCATCAAGGATTAATACATTTCGGGAACCAGATAAAGGTCAAGAGAACAACAAAGTGGACTGAAAGAGGAGTCCTGCAAACAACCAGAATGGACGGTTGTGATATGCACAGAAACGTCAAGGGTGGTGGCTCAACTCAAGGGTATAAAGAAGAACTTTGGTTTTATACAAGTCATTAGGGTGTAAACCAACAGACCAAGCAGAGTGAGATAGATGTGTGCACCGATTCACACTGTCATGTAAATTCAATAGTTTAGAAAATTGTTTCTCTGATCATTCTGACCAGGCTGTAACGGACTGCTTCTGATCAACGCTCCCTCCAAGGCATTTTGACAAGGAGTAATTAAAAGATACAATGAACAGTTTTTCTCCTGCCCGATTACTGATTTGTCCTGTTAGTGGAGGTTTCTTTCTTTAATAAGATGTTAAATTTCTACCACACATTAAAGCATACAGGAAATGCCTGCAGAGCTTAAAGAGAGGATTGTGCCAAAGCACAGATCTAGGAAGGGCTTAATAAAAACTTAAGTTTCCCAAGTGCACTGTGGCCGAGAGAGTTCTTAAATGGGCAGCTGGCCGCCCAGACAAACTGAGCTATCGGGGAAGAAGGGCTTTGGTGAAAGAGGTGACAAAAAAGGGTCCCACAAAAGCTGTGTGAAGATGGGAGAAACTTCCAGAAGGACAACCATCCCTGTAACACTGAACCATCTAAGCTTTATGGCAGAAGCCTCTCCCCTGTAGAAGACACTTGAATGCCAGCTTGGAGTTTACAAAAAGCCACCTGAAGGACTCAACGATTCACTGGTCTGATGAAGTGTCACGTCCGGAGTACACCTCCTGTGCAATACCACTCCAATAGTGAAGCATGGCGGCGGCAGCAGCATAAGGGACTGGGAGACAAGTCAGGGTTGAGGAAAGGCTGAACGAAGCAAAGTGCAGAGAGCGCTTAATGAAAATCTGCTGAGTGCACTCTGGACCTCAGACTTGGGCCAAAGGTTCACCTTTCAACGGGACAAAGACAACACAGGAGCGGCTTAGGGGCAACTCTGTGAAAGTCCTCAAGTGGCCAGTCAGAGCACCAGTTTGAACATCTCTGAAGTAGCCGTCCACCAATGGCCTCCATGGAACATGGCAGAGCTTAAGAAGAAAATAGCAGAAAATCTCCAAATCCAAACATGGAACTTGTCAGGTCAAACCCAAGACAACTCCAGGCTGGAACTGCTACCAAAGGGGCTTCAACATCAAACTGAGTAAAGGGTCTGGATACTTATGCCAATGTCATATCAGCTTTCTATTTTTAGCAAGTTTTAAAAAGGTTCTAGAACTGTGGTTTTGCTTTGTCGTGCTGAGTATGTTCAAAATTCTGATGAACAGGGGCACCATGGGATATAATCCATGCAGTGGCCAACTAGACGGTATATTTACTCTGCCAGGGGATGTTATTGGACACACACAGCATTAGATGGCTGCCTTTGGCCACAACCCCTCATAATGTTTAAAATATCTCCAAAAAGCATTTTCTTCTTGCTTCTTTTTCCTCCTTCTAAGTAATTTGAATCAATTACTGAACAGAACTTTGATCGTGTCTACTCACCTTATCGAAGGAAGCATCGTTTGCTGAAAAGTCTGTGCAAACACAGGCAGCAGACGCTTCAAGTAGAGAGGCGCCATTTCTGGATCCCCCTTTGGCTCATTGCTCTCCTCTTCCTCTTTATTCACATCTTTCTTCTTTTTGTCGTCTCCTTTATTTACTGGGCACATCCAGTCTCCTAGAAGGAGAACAGCCGTTTTAAGTTTTCAGCATCACTAGCCAGGCCTACCAAGTAAGTTCTTGCAGTGAGGAGGGTGTCTGATACGTTAATGCAGTGACCTATGATGGATGAAGGGTGGTTTTCTAATAATGCGTTAACTTTAAGAGATAAAGGCCTTCAAACATGTATCCACACTAGTGATTTAAATAAAAACAAAGCTTGAGGGTGAGGCTTAATGAGGTGGCGGTATATTTATGTTTAAAATTTCAACTCTATTACTAATATCTATACAGGTCGGCCCTTGCGATTCGCGGGTTTATAATTCACGGATCTTCACCAATAATTGACACAGCAGCCCTGCTAGTGAAAAAGGACTGCAAATCCCAGCAACCCCATGAGTACCATGTCATTGGAAAGAATGTGAAAGATAAGGGCACTAGTGTCTCTTTGTTCCAGTGCTTCACTACAAAAATTACAGCTTACAATTTTCTCTGGATTTATCTTCTTGTCCTGCGCCTGGCTTAACATCATCTTTGTCTGGGAGTGCTACCAACTTCTGTAAATCCTTACCTATGTTGGCATCAAAGCACAACAAAACTTTACTTAACTTTCTGGAGGCTGTCCACAGGAGATTTCATCTCATAACTGCACCACCACTATCTGCATCCACGGAACTGTCTCGTCAGCCAGCTTTACACACGTCATTAGAATGACCGATGCATAATCAATCCCACGTTTCTTGCATCTTTCTGCATCTCATTTACAGCAATAACATTTGGATATACAGTATTTGTGGGTGCAAAACATTTTTGTAAATATTCACACTAGCGGGTTCCTGTGCACTAAACCCCCACAGTTCAAAAGGGGTTACTGTCCTGGCTTTCTTTTCATAGTGGACTGGTGGTCTAGCGCCAGCATTTAGTACACAAGAGTCACCTCACTATAATCTACTCAACAAAGTGGAAATGCAATCCACAATGCCAATGACATCACTTGTGACACGCTCACTCAAGGGCGTCAACTCTCAACACGCAAATTCCAAGGTGTCTCTCATATGTACGAATAAAATGCACTGCATTTTCCGTTCCAACAGATGGCACTTACAACTGACACCATAACCTAACAAAGGACATTTTAAATAGGAAAAAAATGACAGTAGCACAAAATGGGAGACAGAGGAAGTGCTAAAACCTCTGAAGGCCACCAATTGTTACACAGAGAGAAGTAGCTGGTGGTCAGACTGCAGGGGTCTCAAAATCAAGTTTATAGGAGACCATAATGCCCTCCTTGCAGTGTATCTGTTAAAGGATTTTATTTATTTACACCATTTATTCCTGCTGCCATTCTGCGACATTAACGAGTGCAGCTCACCAGAAGGTTTAGGGGACTCGAATGAGATTAGCACTCCATTTTTTTACTCCTCTGTTTTCTCTATTCAAGTTTTCCTTTTTCTAAGTTATTGTTATTTTGAGTGACTATTTCTTTTAGGATTCTCAACAGGATGTTCCACCTGATGCAAATTTATTACAACATGAATTACAAAAGATGGCACATTGTGAACTTTAATGCTGAATACGCCCAGCAGACAACTTCTGGACTGACAGAAAATGAGTTGTTTTTTTTTTTATAGTGCCAGATGCATAACAAATTTACATCACACTCCTCGATATCTATAAGCTGCAGGTCAGTGTCACAGACTGGGAATGGGACGACAATGATTTATTAGGAGCTTCATTATCCTTGTATTAAAAATCAAAAATGGCCATCTTTACTTATTTAACATTTAAAGGGAGAATAAATACACGTCAGCTCCCAAACAGAAAATGTATTCCAACTTCAGTGTCCTCCCTGTTCGTTGTATTTATTATGGGAGAAACGCCATTTTTGAAGTCGAGAGCGCACTCAACAGCAGCAGACCCATTCATGTCTAAAGTGCAAAAATCTAAACCCAAGAGCCATCCTTCTTGCCAAATCTGGTAGAACCTCCAAGTGGATGGATGAAGATGACGGCAATTGCGTGTTTTGGTTAAGTGGATGAAGCAAAGTGAACCCCCCATCGACAAATCGTTCACTCCATGGAAGGCCCCAAAAAGTGATAAGACAGATATTGCTGTATTCATTAGTTTTGTTTTTTTTGTTTTTATACCAACCTGGAGACTGCAGAATGGCAACCACTTCACTGTGACCCCTTTCCCTCGCTTTGTCCAGAGGTGTTTTACCATCTTCATCTCTTAAATCTGGGTTTGCTCCATGTCGCAGCAAAGTCTGAGAGTAAATGATTCGATTAGTAAAAACAAACGTCAGGCAAAGTCGACTTTTTCAAAATACGTTTGGAAGAAATACAGAAAGAGAACCAACCTTTGCCACCTGAGGCCTGCCAAAGCAAGCTGCATAATGCAACGAGGACGATCTCTGACCTCGGTTGACATCTGCCCCTCTTTCACATAAGAATTCAACCTAAAAATAACAAATTAACACCAAAAGATGAGGGGTGACTTAAACGTGGTTCATCCTATGGTCCACCATTCTGCAGATCGTAGACTTTATACAGTTGCAAAATACAAGACACATTATCCAGTGCTGTAAGAATTCCACACGATTGTCCTCATAAATTTAGGATTCAAATACCTTCTGTGACTCGAAGAAAAATCCACCAAGAGTACTGGTATTAGATAAAAATCAAAGGACAATGAAAAGAAATCACTGCGGCTTTAGAGGTTCAGTTTAAGTGGGCTAGGGTATCACTTTAAAAAGTACTAGCAAAAACTCAAAAATATTTTTGGGCAGAAATACAAAATCACTGTTCCTCATTTAGTCATGTTTCATTTTTATATCACACTACTCTTACAAATTGTCTCCCACATCCCACTGACTGACTTGCTAGCAGCATACAGTTGTGTGTCGCCTAATGACAGCACATCGTGCCAAACAGTGCGCCGGCGTGTCTTAAGTGGCGGGCGCGTGCCTCTGTGTCTGATGTTTCCACCGTGATGACTTCATACAGAAGGCTCCACGTCCGCATCGCTGCATTCCACACGCCAGCAGCACCCTGGGTCACGCCTTTGTATTATTTTCATCATAATGACACATCAAGCAAACACCTTACCTGAAGCTAGTTTGACCTCAAGTAACCGAACATAACATTAGTGTAATACATACATCACAAACATAACAATTCTTCGTATACATTAATATTAATACTGTAACACAACTTCTAACAACGGCATTTCATCAATTTTCAACTTTATATACTGTTATCTCAATGGAAGCTCCGTCGTTAAAACACGTCGTGGCTAGATGGGATTCTGTTAAACGAGCCAACTGTATGACAGAAAATGAACCCTTGACTTTTACAATCTGAAATACTTTAAAGGTAAATAATGTTGAAATTTAAAACAAATCCCAAAACGTTATTTTTTAGACATTACAGTTTTATTTCTTCCATATAAACTGAAATAAGGTTACTAGTCTTGATGTACAGAGTATTAAAAGAAAATCGTTAGAAAAAATTAAAACTAAACTTCCACCCCACCACACTTAGGCCATTATACAACAATATCAGCCATCGCAAGGCATACTGTATACGTCATTGTGTTTGCGTTGTGTCCCTAAACTGTTCACTAATGTTTAACTCAGGTGCTATTAGACAGTAAATAGGAGTTGACGAATCGAAAAATCCATGTGAACGCTCAAGCATCCACAGCTGAAAACATGATAATGTCTTCTAACCTTGATAAACTATATAATATCTTTATGTGCATTTTTATAAACTTGAAGTAGCAAATCAACAGCAACCTCTCACTTCTCCAAATAGTACAACCGGAAATTGACATTTCACATTCTGACTTCAGTGAGTTCACAATAAAAGGAAAAAACATGAAGAGGACCAGCCATTCAGCCCAACGGCCTCAGATTGTGTAAAATAACACCAAGTCAAGAAACGACACAACTTTGAGCTTTGAATAGTCCAAGTGCACGTGAACACTGTATACAATTCCTCACTAATGGCCTATAACTTGTGGGAACCTTTTTTACACTGTGGTGTGTTGAGAAAGTAACAACACTTCAAGAGAGAACTGCTGAATTAAAAACCTGATTAAGGAAGGAAGGATAAATTATGGGACGCCTTCTGGACCCGCTGGATGCGGAAGTGGAGGAGAATATGAAGACAAAACGTATGAGCAACTAGCATAGCGATGGACTTAATGGGAAGTCCGTCTGTTTTGCTTGTGTTATGCATTTGTGAACCTCCGTTTACCAGCTGTGCTTTACCTCCCTTTATCTTTTTCATTGGAAGTTTTAGCCTTCACGTTCCTCTCTCTCTGTTGCCAATTTTTCTCAGGCACTCCAGCCCTGTTGTGGACGATGTGATGGACCAATGTACGCCACTATGTATACGGTTTATAATCTCATGCCAGCCACAAGTGAACACCAGACGACATTACAAAAGCAGAAAGACGGGCATCAGATGGACGGACATCTTGTTTTATTTATTTATTTATTTATTTATTTAATATAAATAGAGATAGAGAGAGATGCTGCAAACCCTCTTTCTGACACGCTAGCACTGGGGACTTTCAGCTAAAGAATCACTGAGCAGAAGTGTGTCGAGAAACACTCCCGGGACTCCTTCATACCTGTGCCAATATGCCTTTATAATGCCTCAATGGGACTTTAACTCTTTCAGGGCGGATGTCGACTTTTGTTGAAATTCAGGGATGGAGGATGGTAATCAGCTGTAAACAGTGACAAAACTCGGCGTTATGTTTTATTTCGACTGTCTTTAAAGTTAGCTTTGTTCATTTGACCGAGATTTCCTGCACGTGTGTGAATAGCGAAAAGCAAACACCCACTCAAATGGCATCGACATCTGGCGAGAGAGCAAAGCGAATGAAGAAAACAAAATACTCAGTGGACGATGTTTTGCGTATCATATCACTGAGTCGGACTCTGAGATGTCGGATTTTGATGTCAGTAATCTGAAGATCGGAAACAAAAGTGAAGGGACCAGCGTCAGCTGATCGTGGTGCTGCACATGTCTGTGTATGCTAACGTTCAGCTGGGAGGACTGCCTCTTACAATGTCAAGAGGTACAAACCAGATTGCGTCACACTGCGACCACTACTGCTCTTCACGTATTCCTGCTGGTCACTGAGTTGTCCCCGCTGCTGCCAGAGTTGCCAAATGGGCGCCGACAGCAGCCACGGCATGCAGCAAAGGATGTTTCATATTGATTTCTGTGGTTTTTCAGAAAACTGGAAAAATATTCAGCCCTCAAAGAGTTAACTGCCAAGTCACAGTATTCTTTTTTTGAAGATAGATTTTTGTTATTTTCCATAGTATTTCTTGAGCTTCAATAAAAAGCTAAATTTCCTCTTGGGCTAAACAAACTACATACTAACTACCTACCTACTTATTGATCTCTCCATATATCTAAAATATCAGAGGGCCCCATTCTTCAGCGTCTACATGTGTAATTAAAATAAAACATTTTCACTTCACCCAAACACTCAGATTCAGAACAGATTCATTATACAGCGGACACCATCATTAAATGCAAGTACAGATCAAAGTGTTACAAGTTACAGGAGACTAAGCTCGTACCATTTCTTGTGTTCCAAATGCAGAGGCCCAGTTCAAAAGGGTTTGTCCTACATCATCCATAAAATTAACTTCAAAAGCTACAATACACAAAATGAAATTTATTGACATACAAAAAAGCAGAACAATTAAAAATGATACCATGAAACAAAGCTTACAGTCAGTAGCCTAAAGATAACTGTCACAACTGTGTTAGCTACTAGTAGAGTGGCCCAAAAAATCACGATAAAAAGCCATTTCTCTTCAAATAAAATACAAATGAGAAGTTACCTCCTGTGTCAATAGCATCAATTAAAGCATCAGTATCTTTACTGCGAATACAGTCGATCAGCTGTCGATGAGATCGTTCCCCTGAACTATCCAGCCTTCTCAAACCAGGGATTCGTCCTGTTGATCCAGCGCTGGACTTTGGTAAAGCTTTTCTTCCTTCAAACAAAAGCACCAGAAGGAGGTCTACCAGGCGCATGGTGTCCAACACGCATCTTTCGTCACCCTGCAGGGCACTTTCCATAGAATCTGGGAGCTCAGATCTTAAGAGATCCTAAGAAAACAGAAACATTTAACAAATTATCTGAAAGCAAAAACATGCCAAGATACGATAACGGTACTAAGGCTTTCACATTTACGGCAGGACACCGAGGACTTGCAAATCACACCCGCACATTTCAGACACATTAGAAGCTACAAAATGTTTACTGGAGCTGAAACCTGAAATTTGATTTTAGCCTCAGAGTAAAGTGAAAATAAAAACGGTAGGTTAAAGAATCATCACCCACACGATTACATTAAAAATTCTCATGAAACATACAGTCAATGTCTCATTACACGACTTCAAACCTCAAGACTGCAGGACAACTTTCCAGGACAGATTAATATTTCCAAACTATCGCAAGTTCACTCCTTTTTTCTGACAACTAATAACATGATCAATGGTGCCACGCAAAAGCTTTACTGGCAGGGCAAGTTCAGCTTCAATATACTGACCCTTTCTCATCTTCTTCCATTCTGTTGTTGTATATAAATCATGTGACAACAGACAGACGAGTCTCCCCTGCTCTTTAAGGTTCAAAATACGTGTTCCCAATTCCTCCAAGCTGAATTATATGCGTTGTATGCACGTTCATTGGCTATCAGCTCCCACCCAGATACCAGCCTGACCCTACAAATCTGTTTGCATTTTGTTAGGGTGAGCTGCAGACTAGTTGGGCCGAGTCACTGGATATGTCAGGCTATGCAACTGGAAATTAACTGGAGTGTGCTGCACCAAGACTACGTAAATGAAGTCTGCAAATGCAACTCGCAGGTTGGTGGGAGGATTGGCACTCCAGCCACTGTACAAAAAAAAAAAAAAACGTCACAGTGTTCCACTCCATTCAAACGAGAGTTGTGCTGAGGTGTCACCTGTTGCACAGCTGCACTTGGGTCCTAACGTGGGGTCCTGAGGTGGTCTGTCGTGTTATCAGTGCATACTCTAAACCTCTCTTACATTTATTACACTCGTACCAGCTCCACTCCACCTGCTGGACACATGCAGTTATAGCCACTAGCTCCAGAGTAAATGCACAGATATCTTTACCAAATATAAAGAAGGAATCAAAGCAATTCTAATTACAAGTCCGTGCAATTCATAAATGCCAACAAACTGGGGTAGATGGTGGGCCTCGTCCTGAATATGCCCAAATTGGGAGAGCTCTGTGGGTTGTGATAGTTGGCCGGGACGCCCGGAGGATGGAAGAATGGGGGGGAAGACAGCTATTTTTGGACACTGTCTCCTCCAAAATGCTAGATGGCAGCTCCCATGGAATGTAGCGGTGCCCAAGATTCCCTGGGACTTGGAAGTCCAATTTCTCAGCCCTGTTGAGCACCATGGGTACTGCCAGGAGGAGCTATAAAAGGATCGGAGGACACATGCCTCGTCCATAGCCTGGAAGTACTCACAAGTCACAAGGACAGAAGCTCCAAAGTACTTCCGGGAAGAAGAAAAAGACCCGGAAGTGCTAACCGGTCACGTGGGCGGAAGGACAGAAACACTTCTGGGTCAAGGACTATATAAAGGACTGCTGGAGACCCTGCAAGCGAGCCGGAGTCGAGAGGAGTAGGACAGAGATTTATCATTATTGTTATTGGTGGCTGTGGTGTGTGAAGGGCTTTATTTAAAAGAAGAAATTAAACTTCTTGGTGTTTTAACCCGTGTCCTGCGTCTGACTATTGGCAAAAAGAGGGCAACAGTGCCACATAGCGTCGACCCATTGACAGGCTCTTTCTGTTCGGAGTTCTTTCTAGTGATTCTAACAAATGCATTTTCTAACAAGGGTTGGGAATTTGGCAGATGCCAATTTCAATTTTAACAAAGCAAACAGTCAACCTTGTTACAGGTGTCTGTAAAACGGAAAGCCTGGAAACTGGCGACTTACATGTGTAACAAGAGGCGATCCTCTACACAAAGTAGAAAGCAAACTGACGATGGTTGACACTTGGTTGCTAAGCTTGGAATCCGCCGCTGTTGCCGTTGCTCCAGTAGAACTCCTGCCAGGTTTGCAGGTCGAGGACGGGCCGGACACGCTACCACCTGCTGCTGCCATCCGGGACAGCAATTCTTCTGTCAGTCCATGTTTGGCTAAAGGTGCAGGATCAACTCCACGGCGAGTGAATCTGTCAGCTAGTGAAGCAAAGCAGCGCAGGGCACCATCAGAAACCTACTCGAGGCAAGGAAAGGGGACATGAATGAGAGAAGCAAGGTGCACGAAGAACAAAACCAACCTACTGCACGAACTTCCCAGAGAAAAAGTGGCAGACGTTCTACCTGGTGATCTTCATGTTTAAGCAGACTCGACAAGGACTCCACGCAGGTTTCTAATGATGAATCCTGAGGCTCCATTTTTCCACATAACCTGGAAACCACCGCCATGGCAGAGTGCAAAGTATCTTTATGAACAAGATGGCCACTGTCTCGTATAAAGCTCAGTACACAGTTTAAACCGCCAGCTTCAAATACAGCACCAGATTCTCGAGTGCATATCAGTTCAAGAACCTAAAAGTATCAAAATAAGTAAATAAATCATTTTTTATTCATTAGCTACACACCAAAAATAAAAAGGCCACTGTTAAAAGTCTCAATGAGAAAAACAATTTTCAAAATCCCACTTCAGGTGGTGCTCACCTTCACACACTGCTCAGCGAGGTCTCTGCTGGTCCTGTTATTGAGCTCGACGACAACTAATCGATTACAAAGTGCTTTGATGGCTCCATCGACCCCAACTATCCTCCGGGTACATTCAGCTGACACATCCAAGTAATACGTGATGGCCCGCGCGGTCACTTCTAACACGTTGTCTGGAGCACTTTCATCCAAAAAGATTTTGCATAGTGCAGGCAGAAAAGTACGAGGAGGGCACCTGCATTGGAAAACAAAAGAAAACAAATTCAGCCAACAATAGGTTTTCAATTGTCACTCATTCTACAGTGCGCTCTTCATGGTGAGCACCAGTACACAAAAGAGAACGTGAAAAAACAAGGCAGTGGAACAGAGTTTAGGCCAGTGGGTCACACACTGGTATGTGAGGAAGCACAAAAAAAAGATTGGGAGCAGCCAGTGTGAGCAAACGCGGAAAGAAAGAGAAGCTGCATCAGGCTACGTCTACTACGATTTAAAAACAGCGTTTTTTAAACTAACCATCTCTGTTTTCACATCATTTACAAAAGCAGAATGGCAGAGAGCAAGAGTGGCATAGCCATCCATTTACATTGAGTATACGCATATTGGCACAAAATCCTATAAAGGATTGGTAAACACCACCGACCTCAGGATTTGTCACAAAACAGTAGCGACCAGTAAATTATTTGGCTTTTGCACATGCGTGCAGCATTCAAGTGGGACAAAACGCAATTTCGATACATACAGGTAAGCAACACAACGAGCGTCACAGAAAGCAACTCCTCTGACTCTACCATGTTGGAACGTGGCTTTCTTCAAGGAAGGGCAGCCAATCAAATAATGAGACACTGTAATGATCAGGATCCAATCAGGGAAGGGCCACGGAAATAAGCAAGAAAAAGATTAGAGGTCTGCATTTTCAAAAACTCTTAGCTTTTCAACGACGCACGATACAATGCTGAGCCAGAGATACAAGGCTCTGGAGAGCGTTTTTCAAAAGTCTCCATTCTGGAGAAGTGCAGACGAAAGGTGAAAATGGAGAGTAGCAGTAATGTGGACTAGTGCTGGATTAACACTTGCAGTACATTTTGACTTCTGTATCGACACCAACTTTCAGGCCTCAGAACCAAAAACAGTGCGGAAGCAATTGATAGATAAAAAGCACCTCTTAGTCAAGCTTTCCATTGTGCCTGGCCACTCGCCTCTTTCCTCTTAAAGCAGTGAAGTTCAGATTGTGTCAACGCATTAAGGGGATGATGGTAGCCTCCTGTAAACACTCCGGGGAAGGAGAGCTGCCCGTGAAGTCACAATTGCATTGAATCAATAGCAGGGGCTTTTCCTGTGAAGTACTGATTGCATCCAAGTGTGTCCTTTCACTACGTAAAGCCTACAAAATGGACACTTGTTCCACAAATGCAACAGTGAGTGTCAAAGGTCAAAATGGGGAATTGAGAGGAAATCTGACATTTCTTTCCAATACCAAAAATCCTACAATGCTGGTACTACACCAGTTTCTTGGTACTGAACCGCCGCCCCAGTCTGAGGTCAAGAGCGCTCTGGAGCAGGTTTTCATCCAGAATGTCTCTGTACATTGCTGCAGTCATCTTTCCCTTTATCCTGACTAGTCTCCCAGTTCCCCACAGTATGATGCTGCCACCACCATGCTTCACTGTAGGGATGGTATTGGCCTGGTGATGAGCGGTGCCTGGTTTCCTCCAAACGTGACGCCTGGCATTCACACCAAAGAGTTCAATCTTTGTCTCATCAGACCAGAGAATTTTCTTTCTCATGGTCTGAGAGTCCTTCAGGTGCCTTTTGGCAAACTCCAGGTGGGCTGCCATGTGCCTTTTACTAAGGAGTGGCTTCCGTCTGGACACTCTACCATACAGGCCTCTGTGGAGAGAGAGAAGGAGAGCTGCCAACTAATGAGAGCTCACCAAGACATACAATGCATACAGTGCCACTGCAAACAAAGATGGAAAGCGAGTCGAGTATTACAGACACTGAAGACAGAAGAGCGGCTCATCCATCGGGATTAAAAAAGTGGGAACTCTGTCACACAGTCAGGTATTTTTTTTATTCCCAGCAATTCAAGGATGTGTAAGTTAACAAGCTCAAGGCAACGAGATCCAGCAAATGCAGATGTTCATTTTAACACACTCTCTGACCAGAAATTCTGTAATGTGCTTTCAGCTTAAATACAGAACTTCCCTACTTTCTCTAAAAAAAAAAAAAATCTTAATTGCCAATATCTACATTTAAATTAACTACATCTGCATTCTGTACTCCTGTTACACACCTTCTATTTCAAAATCACAATGACATGCCCGTCAGGGTGACCTGTGACTCTAAATTGTCATCGGTGGTCGGTTTGCCTTCATAACCTGTTCCTTCAGTAAAAGTGCAGGTGGAGGAGGAGGTTAGGAGGTCATTACTGTCACACGTACAGAGAAGTGCCAATTAACAACATGTCACCACTCTCCAGGCTCATTAGTGAGAAACATGTCGCCACTCTACCAGAGCCGTGATTAGAGAGTACCTTTATCATAAACATGAGGACTTCAAGGAGGTCTATCTAGAATCCTTGTGATTAAAAATATTTAAGAACCTATGGAGTCAAAACAGAAAAACTTAGAAGGCTTAGAAGAAGGGCGGAGTGGTGGCTCTGAGGCTAAGGAACTGTGCTGGTATCCCGAAGGTTGTCGGTTTGAATCCCCGTCACTGCCAAAGAGAGATCCTACTCTGCTGGGCCCTTGAGCAAGACCCTTAACCTGTAATTGCTCCAGGGGCGCTGCACAATGGCTGACCCTGCGCTCTGACCCCAAGGGGTATGCGAAAACTAACAAATTCCTAATACGAGAAATTGTACAAGATGAAATAAAGAACAAAAAAAAAAAAAAGATCATGAAAGAGCAGTAATCACAACAGGTACATCTTAGGTACAATGGCACAAGAAAAGCTAAAATGTGCCCCTTCACTGACAAACAACCAGCACTGTTAGAAAGGCTAGCTTCCCAATTCATAAAAAACTCTGCCTCTCCTGGAAGTCAATGGCGTCTCAATTCCTCCCACTTTCTTACAAGGTGACCAGGATGCCTTCTTGCAACACGGCCAGTAGGAACCTGATGTATATATAGTTGGCTTCTGTGAAGTGATTTCAGCCAATGGTCGTACTCCCTGCACTGCAGACCAGGCCATCGGCCTGAAGCTAAGCATATTCAGTCCCGGCCAGTATTTGGGTTGCTGCTGGAAGAGGTGTCAGTGCGGCCAGCAGGGGGCGCTTACCCTGTGGTCTGAATGTGGTTCCCAATATGCCAGTACAGTGACGGGGGACACCGTGCTGCAAAAATGGTGCCATCCTTCAGATGAGGTGTAAAACTGAGGTCCTGACTCTGTGTGTTCATAAAAGAACCTTGGGCATCCTTAGTAAAGAGCAGTGTGTATCCCTGTGTCCTGGCCCACCACGGCCTACTCATTCTGAATAATGAATATGAATAATTCAATCACTTGATGGAAGGAAGTTTTACAGGATTTGAAAGCGTCTGGACATTGAAACAATTCAAACTGGATTTATCCCACTATCGAAGGGAGAAACAGTGACGCTCCAATAAAACTGAAGGTGCTCACATGGTAGAAACCAAACTTTGTGAAAAACACAGTTGTATGCATTTCCATTGCTGCTTGGCATTTGCTTTTCTTATTTTTTATTTTCCATACCCTAGAACCGTTTACATATCAAATGCATCTTTGCGGTTCAAGTACATTCCGTTACAAAATTCCAAGGTGGTAACAGACTACTGTCGCTCCTCAACCTTTTCTCTTCCCCAATGCATTTTCTTTTCAACAGTCACAAACAACAACAAGACCTTGTGGTTAAGGACCTTTGGGGCCGTTCTCAGCTCCTTACTTAGATGGAGTTTTCGTGTGTGAATGCTACCGATTTGGGAAATTACCGTCCTGAACTGATGTACGCAATCAAGCAAACCAAATACTGGAAGAGTTACGAGGGAATTCCCCACGATCTGTGTGTGAAAGCCGCTACTGATACACTTCACATGGCTGACGTAACAGCACAGAAATTTACAGTCCACTGTTAGATGACCTTGAGCTTGACTGCAGGGTCCAGCTTTATACAGCGGGGAAAATAAACATTGAATACGTCAACGTTTGTCTCAGTAAATATATTTCTAATGGGGCTATTGATATGACATTTTCACCAGCTGTCAGCAACAACTCAAATAATCCACAAATACAAAGAAATCTAAACAAATTAGTCCATAAATAAAGTTCTGTGGAATGACACAGGGAAAAAGAACTAAACACATGAAGAAAAAGGAGGTGCAAAAAGGCCTGGAAAGCCAAGAAAGCAGCTGAACTCCGTCAATCCTGATAGCCCCCTATCAGTGCCAATGAATATCAGCTGCTTTAGTCCGAATTGGTGGCCTATCATTACCAAGGGGTGCAGCAGAGAAAACAGGCAACTGTGTTCACAACGCCAATGTAAAGTCAGGGTGTTGCACTTTTGTTATTGAGCAAAACTCAATTTAATTCTAGAAAAAAAAGATCTCGTATTTGGTGCTTGGAACAGAATATTCTTTGTGCCCGCCAGCTGTGCAACAACTCAACTGGGTCTACCTAATTAACTTGTGCACAATTCGTTCCAATTGAGTTTCAGTTTCCATTTGAACTTCATGGTGGTGGGACGTTAATTGAGATAGTAAACTGGTTCAGGTTCTACGTGTATAAATTATTTTTGTGAATAAGTTTACCCAAATTGTGGCTCATCAGGAACAGCTAACTGAAAGTGAAATATTCTGCTCTGTGACTTCATTTTTTTTTTTTTTTTTATTTCGGCCCTTAATTATTCGTATTTGGCCCTGTAGCCCCAGAGATGGTTTACGAGAGAAGTCATAGGCGGCCTTCAACATATTTTTGTGATAACTAAAAACACTAACAGGTCCAAAGTAATAAAAGTAAAGTGCTATCTACTATATAATAAAACACTAAGATCTCTGTGTGTGTGTGTGTCCCGCCCTTCGGAGCAATCTGATTGGTCAGTTATGTTTTTGGTGACAAAATTGAAAGAGGAAGTGTGAGACACACAAGGAGGTGTAAAGGTGAAGGAGGCATGCTGGGACACAGTCGAGGTCAAAAGTATAAAACAGGACAGGAGGCAAAAAGGTGCCTCAAAAACAATGAGTGTGTCTGGGAAGCATGCTTGAGAAAGTGAGCGTCGGTCCACAGACATTAGTAAAGGTGTAGAGGGCATGCTGAGAGTCACCTTCAAAAGGAGGATAAAACCAGACAGGAGGCAAGACGCATGTCTTGGAAAATAAGCAGGCCTTAACGGGAGCGCGACTGAGACAGAGTCTCCAGTGAAGAGACGCTCAAGAAACACTTAAATGCAAAGGAAAGGCGGTGAAGGTACACACAGGGCAAGAGGCGGTAAGTATTTTTAAACCAGTAACGGTGCACTGCACGTTACTGGACTTGAGCATTCCTAGTTTTCGTCCCCTTTCTTTGTACGTTTAGCACTCGTTTGCTCAGAGGTTGATGTGCTTGCTGCTTCCTGAGCAGCTTTTGTTTTCTCCACCCTAGTGGCCTGCTTCTACTCTGCTTTCGCCGGCATTTTATCACGTTAAAACTGATGAAGTCAGCGTTTGTGTTGCAATTACTTAGTACGTTTTCTTTAATTTTTCACTTTTTTAAGTCTTCAATCTGCCTCAAGAATGATTTAAGATTTGAAGAGGTAGAGGATGTGATGGCAAAAGTGGTAGGGATGAGAACGGCGCCTGTATACATGCATTGCACAGCCGCCCTTCTGGCCACTGCCAGAGTTGATTCTACAATGAAATAAAATTCAATTTAAAAGAGGAATAACCTTGTAGGTCAATCATCACCTGAAAAGCGGATTGTAGACGTCACATAGTACATGTGTACCAAATCTCAGGCCAATAGTTCAAATGGTTTGCGAGCTGCAGGTGATTTAAAATCCTGGACACACAAACGGACAGCCACAGTAGCGTATAAGAAGATTATTCTATTGCCCGTCTTCGACAGGTACCGTGGCTGGTACAAAGACAGCTCGGCGGGGCACACCATGTAAATATCAACGACAAAAACTGAGAGCCAGACCTTCGAGTGAGCAGCACTGCCTCCTACTGACAGGTGTAATGGATTTACACAACTAGCAGTGTAAAGGCTCCCTCTCTTACTTGGTAAGATGAACTTTGTTTTCGACCTCACTAGTGTAAGTAAACTTCTTCATAACCAAATATTACTTGAATTAGAAAACCTCTGCAGGATATTAGTGAGGAGTGCGTCAGAGAGGTTGATTTTCTCCAATCAGAATCTTTAACAGAAGGAAGTGTCACGGGATTGAGTTCTCCACAATAGGAGCGTTAATGCTGCGTTCACGTGCTCTCGGACAGACGGTAAACCCGAGTCAGAAATTTCATGTGAATGTTCAATGCACTCATCGCTACAAGTTGGACAAATTCTGAGAAAACTAAGCTACGCAAACGGAGTTGTGACTAACACTGACCTTTCACCTCAGTTGTTTGAATTTCATTGGGTGTGAAGTGATCCACATTTCATCCAAATACTTCGCTCTTTATTTTGACCAAAAATACCATTTATCTTTAATTTTTTTCCTTGCAGACAGACTAACAAATCAACAGTGACCTTGCATTTCTCCACATTGTCCAACCTAGACAATCAAAAATTGACATTCAGAACTCTAACTGGCGTAATCTTGCCCACGTTGGTTATTGTTTTTTCATTCTGTTAGTACTTTTCTTTTTTAAATTCTGTTAATGCTTTCCCCAGTGTGCTCATGTACCATCCCGTTAAGAACACACTACCTTATGTGTTGTCATGTGACTCTGCCCCGGCCAGTCTGAGACCGGGAAGCAACATGGAGGAGAACACCAAGCAACGCTTACCAAATGCTGTATCCATCGTTTGGATACATTTTGATTTCAGCGTAGATGACACCAAACAAAAATAAGTTAAATGTAAAGAGAAGAGAGATTCAGCGAGCAAAGGTAACACTGTTCTGTTTCAACACTTGGAGCCCAACTATGTCATCGAAAATGAACAGTGCCTGGCTCAAAAAAAAAAAAAGACAGATTGACAAGCGTCCAGCAACAACTTCCTCCACAACGCAGCTCTCGACAACACCAGCATTTACAAATCTTACACAAGTTGTAAGTTCCTACAAAAACAAAATATTCAAGGATTCAAGAAGATGGGAAAGAAATAAGTGACACTATTTCCTACTGCATCGTGAAGGGTAAGGCTCACACTCACAGATACACTGGCACACAGTGGGTTAAGACCCTCTGCACAAGATACACTGTGCCATTGCAAGAATATTTTTCCAAAACCGTGGTGCCCAACATGAACAAAACAAGACGTAAAAAGTTTGCTGCTGAACTGAAATCTGTTCAGCACTTTGTCACCACAGCTGACCTCTGATCGAGTAGGATGATGGAGCCATACTTGAGCTTTACTTTGCACTACACTGACGATGAATGGAAGCTGCGTAACAGAGACGCATATTTTCCAGTTGATCACACGTCAGAGATGACTGGACGGAGTCTGAGAAAGAAGTTTCCCGCGTGGGACATCATGGACAAGAATCTTGCAGCCATTACGACAGAAAACGCTGCTAATGCTGTCAAAGCCGTAGAGTGCAATGGATGAACACGGCAGCGACGTTTGGGACATGGGCTGAACCTGGCAATTGGTAAGTGTGCATCACTTTAACAGACACAACGCTACAATATCAGTAATCGAAATGAGGAGACCTGGGTGGTGACTTGCTGCTCTGTTGTGTGTGTCATAAATGATGATGATGTCTGCATGTTTTTATAGGCCTCACTTTTTTATATACTCCTTTACTTTTTCGTGCTGCTATTGTTATTAAGCACTTTGTTACATGTCTTTAAAAAGGTTCTACATAAATGAAATTTGTTTTCGATCCTCTCTTTGTAAAAATTGATCTATTTGTATGGAATGTTGTATGATTTCAATAAAATTATAAAAAATAAATGAAATTTTACTTAAGTTACTTACAATTGAACTACAGCTGTTTTTCAGCACATTAAATAAATAAATAAATAAATACTGTGACAACAATACATTTTATATACTGTTGGGGATCTAGTGAATCCCAAGGGGGGGGGGGGGGGATATAGAAATGTATATTCTTAGAGATTTTTTTTGTTCTTTTATTTCACCTTATACAATTTCTTGTATTAGGAATTTGTTAGTTTTCGCATACCCCTTTGGGTCACAGCGCAGGGTCAGCCATTGTACAGCACCCCTGGAGCAGTTACAGCTAAAGGGTCTTGCTCAAGGGCCCAGCAGAGTAGAATCTCTTTTTGGCAGTGACAGAGATTTGAACCGGCAACCTTCTGGATGCCAGCACAGATCCTTGGCCTCAGAGCCACCACTTTGATTTGCGTATGTTCAAAGAGAATCACGAGCATAAACGAAAATCAGCATTATATCATAGTGCACGTTAGTACAGCAAGGGTTAAATCACTAAGAGGCTTGTGCCTGTATATTTTTATTTTTCTTAGCAAGCTGGAAACCACCAATATTTCATGAAGTCAAGCTCAGGTACATAGAGAGAGGCTGATGGGCAAGCCCCCCCAAACACAAGCCGAGGACTAGAGATAATGATGGCAGGGATTGACTGGGCTCGAGGTGGAGAGAGAGGGCCTGCCAGGTGGCCATGATGGATAAGATAAGAGTGCTACGCTCATTGGGCGGAGAAATACTGGAGGACAACGGGATGTTGAAGGAAAGGCGCCGAGTTACTGATTGCTGGGGACCATGTGAACATCACGTGATGAAGTGAAGCTCGATTCTGCCTGCACATCCTGAGGCCTTCTGTGAGCAGCATGTTTCTGCCACAACAATAGCCACCTTTCTTAGTGTTACAACGTGCCTGATATTACAATGTAAACTTCACACTACAATGTAATAAAGCACTGCACCGAGTCATCATTAGAGTACAAACAAAAAAAATCCTCTATTATGATATTCTTTATAAGTAATTTATAATTAGGTGTTTCCCCTCTTTTAATAATTTTGCTTCAGCTATAAAGTTTGTAAAATCTTCAGGTATAAGTTAAACCACCAATAACATAATACAGGGCGAGTCAAAATTAGGGTTAACATTAGGGGGCTTCGCTCGCCCACCCGAGAGTTTGGTTTACCGGATATACAATTTAAAGAGAGATTGTTACATATGCATCATTTTCATTTTTACTTTAAAACTTTTGTAAAAACAATACTCGTCCTTTATTTCGGGCCCCGGGCGTGGTGTATAACATTGCTCACGTTGTGAAGGGGTTGGAGGTCAGGCTGAACGCACGCTAAGGAGATGCTATCGGATCATGTGGCCTTGCTGCTGGCGAGCTGCGTGTTCTGCTTGTCGTTGTTTTAAGAGCTGGGAGCACATGAAGTGTGTCTGTCAAAGGCTTTCCAACAACTGCTGGGTTAGATGTCCGAGAACTTGTTTTAAATGTTGTCTCACGTGACATTAAAGTGTCTCTCACAGGATGTCAAATGGTCTTCTGAGAAGATCACGTCTCGTCTCCCCAGATTTTTTTTTTTTTTAATAATAGAGAGATTTGAATGGTGGAAACAATTTATTCACTAAACATACTTCATAGGTGTGAGATGATTTAATAATAATAATAATTCATTACATTTATATAGCGCTTTTCTCAATACTCAAAGCACTATCCACACAGGGAGAAACCGGGAAGCGAACCCACAATCTTCCACAGTCTCCTTAATGCAAAGCAGTAGCACTACCACTGCGCGATTTACGTGAATGTCTCAACCTGTTGGCCATCATGTTTAACACACGGACCATATGTGGCACATAAACTGTCCACAAAAACTGTGTATGTCTATCCATACCAGTAGCATTAGAGTTAACATCATTTTGACTCGCCCTTTAATTCATTTCTATAATGTGCGTTGATTTCAGAAAATGCAATGAAAGCTCAATGTGTGGAGCGGGTAATGACGGGGTGCAAAAACAGAGTCCGTGGTTTTTTCTTACAGTGTGAGAGAAGACATTAGTGAAGTCACAACAAGAGCTGAACCATAAATGCTTTGTGTGTTTCCTTCAGCCATTTTAAAATCACAAACATATGCACTTTCATTAGAAACAAATCCCAGATTTAATAGCGGAGCACATTTACAGTACAAACTATGAGGGCAAAAAAAAACAACAACAACAAAATGGCCGTTCATGAATCGTAATCGAGGTAAAATGTTCAATTAACTGTGTTGTTGATCTGAGGTCACATCACCCAGCCCTAGTCCGACTGGAAAGGTGGGATGGAGAAATGTCACAACCCGGTGAGCAGGTGACCGCAGCCCAAGACTAAACTGTTGCTCAGTAAAAGCCACCTGACCCTTTGAACACCCAAAGCAGCAAAGTCAATAAGCATGGAGGTCCTCACTCACGTTTCAAAGCAGCGGTCTACATTGTCAGACATCAGAAGCAGCATGCACAGCTGCTCTAATGCAATCAGCTGCATGTCCCTTTCGTCCCCCTGTCCCATCTGCAGCCATTCCAGCAATGTGTCTGGATCCACATCTGCCATTCTTCTTGGCACTCCTCTGCCAACTCAGTGCTTGTCTGAGTGAAACGTCAAGATTAAATCATCTGTGTCGGAGACAGCTACTGGAAAAAAAGAAAAAGAAAATAATAGTAATTTAGAAGGAGGTCTTCATAGCCACACAGACATTAGAAGCTTCATTTTAATATCAAGATAACAACAGACGCCCCACCCAGCTGTAATAGTCCACCCTCTCAGCCCACGTCCAAAGGCGCTGCAACTAGGAAGCAAAAAGCCCTTTAGCTTAAGAAGATTAGATGGACACTAAGCCCAAAACCAGAGGCTGGTCTTCTCTGTCACTCAGACAATGTATAGGGGGGAACCTTCATAAAAGTGAAAACACAAGTGAGGGGAGGACTTTCACTGCAGCGCTGACCGTGCAGAACACAACACCCAGCACAATGCAAAAGAAAATCATGAAAACAAATTCTAAAATAACCTAAAATCTACTTAATCCAATTCAGGGTCACTGGGGTGGGAGCTGCAAGGCAGGAATCAGCACAGGATTGGACTCCAGTCCAACGCAAAATTATAAAATATTACACATTTAATAAAATGGACATCTTTTGAGCTGTCATTTTCATATGTTTATAAAGCAGCACTTCCCAAACTGTGGGCCGTGGTGGCATTGCAGGTGAACTACAGGCAACCCCTGATGAAACCCCCACAATGCTCCAAAAATCACCAGCATAGCAGGAGGACTGCAGCCAATCCTGGACGACCTCCCCAAACCCCAAAATGACAAATCCGCTCGACTCACCAAGGAGGAAAAGCTCGACTTGTGCAATGCCCATGATGCTCTGGTGATCACACTGGACAACCCACCGCCAACCCCGCTTTTACGATCGTATTTGATTACACGAGGGAGACCACCCCACTCCTCCAGCTAAAAACACATTTTATTTATATAGCGCCTATCCCATGAAAAGATCACCAAGCAGGTGAAGTTAATAATAATAATAATTCATTACATGATTCACAATTGCTTGTGCTTCCTGACTGGACAGTTTGATACCCCTGAAGCTTCATTGGCTTGATGTTAGACTGGGATGTTAAATTCACAAAGGTGGACAAACCCTCAAAGGTTGGTGTGGATTAGGTGGGTTAGAAAATGACAGGACATATTCACGAGGTCTGTTTGAGCAGACATTGCCAACACGATAAAAGTCACACAAGACCAGAGTTACACAACTCAGTAATGTCTGACACCCCAGGGATTTTCAGAGTTGGCTGACCTTACCTTCTTCTGAATCCACTTCTTCAAATAAGCTATGACAAAGAATAAAAGCCCCCCTAGGTTTAGGGATGTGTGGTATACCGGTACTTACAAAGTACTGAAAACCCCCAATTTTAAAACAGTAAGGTACCATTAGTGGAAGTAAACACCAAGCACCTCTCACCCAGTCGTTTCTAAGCTTGACTGGACCTCCAAAGGGGGACCATCCACTTGTTTGATTTTACCGTAGGTACGTAATCTAGCTGGGGTCACCAAGGAGCCCAAACCGCTCTCTGAATCTATAGCTCTATAAAAGTCAAATTCCACTGAGTCACTCATCACCAAATCTCCCAAACCACAAGGACTTGAAATTTGCAATGCAGGTTACCCGTGACCCATAGGTGCTCACTAAGAAACGGTTTTAAAAATTTCGTGGTTGTAGTTTTTTAGACCCATTTGTCTGTCTGTCTGCTTTTCACGAGAGAACTACTTCACGGATTTAGATCGGGGGTTTTTTTTTTGTATAACTTGCTTGAACATTCCGGTTGATTTTGTGACTTTCTCATCGCACTAAGTATCATAGTTCGCTTGCGGTACCGATTTATTTGCGCAAATCCGAGAGAGACTCATTGGGCTGCGGGCCGAGGGGCCCTCTTCACTCACGTGGCTGCCTCGGGGCGTAACCTTAACTCTGCTTAGCTAGCAAACGAGAGAACTACTTCACGGATTTAGATCGGGTATTTTTGGTATAATTTGCTTGAACATTCCGGTTGAAGAATCAGAGTTCGCTTGCAGGAGCGAGATATTCGCGCTAATCCGAGATGGAGACTGTGGGCCGAGGGGAGGGAGAAAAGTGACGTCAGGAGTGGAGAGCTGGGTGGGGCCTCCTCACTGTCCTGTTTCACGAATACACGGGCAAAGCCACGGGGGGACGGCTAGTGTACACACATGTGAAAGAGTCGAATGGTCCAAAGAGGAGGCCCCTCGTACAGAATTACGTACACAAGGTAGGTAGGTAAGCTTGCAGGCGTGAAGGCTGCAGGGGAATGGAAAACAGGTAACTGGTAATTTTCAAGCCTTTCGTTCTCTGACATTTATAAGTACAAGTGGGTCTCCAAAGTGGACCCTTTTCAGAACATCCAACCTCCCTCTCTTTGAAAATATGCAAATGTAAACTGGCTGGATGGCTCCTCTTATCGATGTACAGAGTGTGGGGAACGATACTGCTGTAAAACGAAACCGGGGGTTGAGAGGAGTTATCTGCTATTTGCTTTGGAACCATTTTGTTATGGGGATTGAAGTCCAAGAGTTGGTATCAATACCCAAATCAAAATAGGAGCACCAGTCCAATACTACCTACGTCACAGGTGTATCGCGTCATTACCATCACACACAAACACACAGAGAACACAGTGAAATGCTTAACTTGTATGTGCAATTCAACCTCAACTACCTGATCTGAAAGCATCTGGTTAACAAACTGGACTGAATGGTCTCCTCTCGTTTGTCCAATGTTCTTAAGTTCTGTCATCCTTACATAAAAAGTCCAAGAACACACCTGCAAAGATCAATACAACAGGCAAACACAGACTTGGTTTTGCAATACCAGACTCATTCTGGATGCTTTAAGGATGGAATATAAACTTTTCTTTTTAAATTAGCACATCTATCTCTTATATAGTGCCCTTCATATCTATCTATCTATCTATGACAGATCCTACAAACCATGTATTCAACAGTCTATCAATAAAACTTAAGTAAGTGAACCCAAGGGTGTCCTCTCGTTTGTCAAAATTCTAATGTTCTAATGGATTACAGGCATTAACTGCCACAACAGCATTCTAATGTCCATTACTTTTACATTCAAAATAAGTTAACACAATCCTACAAATTAAAATCATTTAATACATGGCTTCCTCGAAAACTTGTAATTGACACTGTGGAATGTAAACGGGCGAATAATAAAAAGACTATAAACATGAAGAGTAACGAGTCACGGAGAGGCAACAGCAGTCATGTGAACACTATACCGGTCAGGTGTGGTAAAGACCGACCGCTTTTGGTATAAACAAAAAAAATAAAACATTAAAAATATCTAATAATAAATGTAGTTTCACAATGTCAAAAGAAAGTTAATAAATAGGTTGTAAAAATAGATAAGAACTAAGAAAATGGTTGAATATCTATATGATGCATAGTGAAAGAAGATAAAAGGTTTATAACAATACTGCATCAAGAAGAAAGACGCCTCACGCCTGGACAAACTGGTGTGGAAGGCAGGCTCTATCGTGGGCATGGAGCTGGACAGCTTGACAGCCGTGGCAGAGTGACGGGAGCTCAGCAGACTCCTGTCAATCATGGAGAATCCACTGCATCCACTGAACAGGATCATCTCCAGACAGAGGAGCAGCTTCAGCGACAGACTGCTGTCACCGTCCTGCTGCACTGACACACTGAGGAGATCGTTCCTCCATCACACTATGCGACTTTTCAATTCCACCCGGGAGGGTAAACGTTAACATTTAACATTATACAAAGTTATTGTCTGTTTGTATACCTGCATTATTATCAATCTTTAATTTAATATTGTTTATTGTATCAGTATGTTGCTGCTGGAGAATGTGAATTTCCCCTTGGGATTAATAAAGTATCTATCTATCATAATGAACTAAGAAAATGATAATATAAACATTACACAAAAAATAATTTACAAAAATATGGTAGAAAATCTTCACTATGTGCTAAGAATGATGATAAAATATGACTTAAGGGACTTCATACTGTACTACACAAACGGTCAGGATTGAATACATACAGCATTCTGGTCCGTCTACGTCCAGAACACCTTACGACCGGCCCGTCACAACTGAACATGACACACACACACATTTACATTATATACTCACCTGTGTGAGGCGAGTACACACACCAAATGTAAATATTACATAAGTGACATGGCCTGTAGCAATTTACCAGATCTATGCAAAGCTAAAAACTCCAAAATAAAGAAGCAAAACAAATACTGAGTGTCAACAAAGACAAAGCCAACCCCTTAAAGGTCTCTCAAAGCCTCATGTCATCCAGTTAATTACTAAAAGAAGTCAAGCAGCACAGCTACCAGTGACACTAAACACAAGGCCGCAAGTGAAAGCCGATATCAATACTCCTTCCTTCCTAAAGCACACAGACTTCCTTCAGCCCGCTCTCCATCTGCTCGTCCTGGTGACCTCGACAGACCAGGCTACCTTATCCCTAGTAACGGGGTCTTCAGTTCCTTCCAAGGAAAAGAGACCACCACCAGTAGGTCACAGGAGTTCTCTGTAGGATGTACCTCCCAACAAGCCCCCAGCACCTCAACTGGGCCCCCCCAGTCTGACCTACAGACCCAGCACTTCTGTTCCAATGGCCTGCCGCACTAGCTACAATGACAGAATACAAAATGCTCTCATTTTACTGTTTATCTTAAAAGATGGCACCTGAGTGGTCAGCATCCAGAGAAGACCAACCAAATGGTGTTATTCTGGAAACAACATTGTGCTCTCTATCTTTACAAAAGAGAGTATAGGAATGAAAACCACAAGGATGAAGTTTCCATAAATCTAACATCTAAACCAGATGGCTCCCACTCCAATATCGGTGGCATCAACATCCACTTCAAACTGGAGTGAGGTGTCAAGATGTTGTAAGACTGGAGTCAATGGTTTCAAATTAAGTATTGTAAATAATGCGATTCACAGTTGTTAAATGGCACAAGTAGTTGGTGGAGTTTGAAGACATCTCTGAGGTCAAAAAAAAAAGCTCATCTCATCCTACAGGTGAGAAAGCAACTGTTCAAAGTGTGCGGCAGGACTTCTGTACCTCAAGACTCCTGCCAGTGCAAAGTGACTATCATGGCCAGAAGATAGCATGACACCTACATAAATAAAACCTTAAGCTGTCTGCTAACCCCACAAAGATGGCTGAACCAATTTTTACTGTACCATTGTAAAAGAGAGGCATAGTGGGAAAAGAGGGCCAGCAACTCAAAAACCAGCACTGACGCAAGGACTACCATTCCCATCAGGAGTGTGCTGGGCTGGAGGCGAGGGTTTTGTCATCATCAGACACCAAATTTTGGACCAGCCAAAGCCGAAAATCTTTCAAGACTAAAAGGTACATAAAGCCTATGTAGAAAAAATGAAAAGGCAAACACTGAGACGCTGGTCACTTCACTCGGCAGTGAAACACAAGCACAGGTGGACACCCCAAGAAGAGCATCCTGAACGTCTCGTATTAAATTGCATTCGTTAAAAATTTAAGATCCAACAAAAAAAAAAAAAAAAGCACCCGGATGGACTCTCTGCGTCACCAGTAATTAAAACTCAATTAAATGCACTCCCAAGTGACTTTAGCACAATGCCAGCCACGATCTCAAACATCTCGAGTTTCCCACTGCGTTCTCCTAAAGGTTCACAACTTTCTCTTCTAACTTATTTATTACTGTGTTGTTCATTTCAGTTTCTTTAGGTGCCTTCGAAGCACCAACTGTCACCATCAGTAACTCAGTGGGGTGGGGCCAAAATGAGTATTCTTTAGGGAAATTTGGGAAAGTTCAGCTTTCATTTTACAGCATCTCAAATTGAGCACACTGCACAAAATGTTTTTCTCCTTAACTTCTAACCCAGAGGTCAGACTCCACACTTCATGTTATTCTAATTACACCTTCTACCATAGGTGTCCTGGCCTGTGCTGATGACAGAGAGCTTCTTCTCACACCATCACAGGCAGGACAACACAGAGCACCTGGGCCTTCCCCGTCTATCGATTGTTTATATGGGGCCTTTTCTATCTAAGCAAATGACAGGTAGGAAAGGCACTATATACACAACAGACCGACAGATAGGAAGCAAACTAAATAAGCAAAGAGACAGCAAAGGCGCCATATTAGATAGACAGACATGAAATGCGCTATATCATAGCATAGTCGGCAGGATTAGATAGAGATGGATAGATAGAAAGATAGAGATAGATAGATGTGAAAGGCACTATATAACAGATAGATAGATAAACTTTATTAATCCCAAGGGGAAATTCACATACTCTAGCAGCAGCATACTGATAAAGGAACAATATAGCAAGTTAAAAAAGGAGAGGCACTGTATAAGTGACAGACAGCACTGCATACGATAGACAGACGTGTCACTCTCTAAGAGATATGACAGGCAATTCTCGTTATAGTGCCTTGCCTCTCTATCTACCTTATAAATTGTTTATCTGTCTTTTTACCTACATAATAGCATCTTACATATCTATATAAATATTAGGTAGCATCACTTCTATATACACTGCAGAGTGCTTCTCCACCTTCACACAGACAGGAAAGGCGCTATATAAGTGGTGAGCAACACAGCAAAGTAGATAGGAAAGGTACTACAGTATATGACGGATGGAGTGTTAGAAAAGGTACCTTAATGGCACTAAGTGACAGTTAGAAAATGCATCATAAGCTTTAGTTAGATAGGAAAAGGCACTACAAGTGACAGACAGTCAGAGACGTGACAGACACTATATAAAATGGACAGGTTATTGTTACCCACCTTACAAATAGACAGCAAAGCAATCTGTCCTTCTACCTAAATAATATAGTGCCTTACATATCTATATAAATATTAGGTAGCATCATTTATAGAGAGATAGATAAGACAGACAGCGCGGTGCTTCTCCACCTTGACACAGATAAGAAAGGCGCTACATCTCAGGCAGACAAGCTGCTAGTACTTCATTTCTTTCCAGAGGTGTACCTGCCCCTCACTGACGGCCCACACAGACTCGCTTATTTGCTCACCATCTTGAGGTTCTTTCACGCGCTTTTGAAATCCTAAATCAAAGACCTCACTGCATGTTTTGTGATTTTTTTTGTTCTTCCTTGCCCCCCTCATCACCAACCACCCTGCCTGCTGAACTGTCCACCATTCACTTAACTCAAAAGTTCCTGACTCTGAGCGCTCAGCTGCTGTTCCCGTTTCCTTGTTGCCGCAGGCCACTTCCACCTCTAAATGTCCGAGGAGTCGTTACGCGGCGTCCATTGTGTACAAACAGAGAGCCGTCTTGAGAGCTTTTGTTGTATTGTTATGGTGAGGAGGCGTCACCAGGTAATTAGACTTGTGTTCAGGCCGAGTGTGTGACACACAAGAGAAGAATCGCTGACAAGAAGATAACACCTTAGGTGCCCCAAGCGCTCACTCTTAACTTTTCAACCCTCAGTTACCCACCTGTTTCACACAGGCGCACACGGAGAGCGCCAGACCCTCAGTGTGAAACAGCACCACCACACGCTGCTTCACAACTTAGTGTTCATTGTAGGGGTATCTTTGTTTCATTAATTCGATTTGTATTGTCAGTCAGTCATTTTCCAACCCGCTAGATCTATTGTATTGACCCCCCTTTTTTTTTTTTTTTTTTTTTTGACACCCACCCTACCTGAAAAGGGGTCTCCCTCTGAACTGCCCTTTCCGAGGTTTCTTCAGTTTTGCTTTGCCCTACCAGGGTTTTTTGGGAGTTTTTCCTTGTCCTCTTAGAGGGTCAAGGCTGGGGGGCTGTCTGTCAAGAGGCCGGGCCTGTTAAAGCCCATTGCAGCACTTCTTGTGCGATTTTTGGGCTACTATACAAAAATAAATTGTATTGTACTGAGGGCTTGTCGGCCTTGATGGGTTACAGCCCACCACTCTCTGATCTAAACTCCCTTAACTTTGAGCCACCCCAACAAGTCTGAGAAACTCAAGACCATGGACTAAAATTATAGGGCCACACATTCTTTAAAAATGAACTTAAGACCCCAAGACTGAAGGCCGCTGCATCACATACCCCAACGCTGGAGGGTCTATGGCCCATGTGCCACCTACAGGGCAGGATGTGTGCAGGACCCTGGTGCCAATTCACCAATACTAAACAGGCATGGTGTGAGTGGAGTGAGCCATGGACTAACATCTGGTGCAAGGAGGGCTCCCACCTGGTGGTCTCCAGAAACCAACACTTCAGGGGTCCTGAGCATCAGTCGCAAGGCCTGACGCTCCATCTAATACTTCAGTGCGGTTACCCAGTGGCTTCACACAGATGCACATCGACATGGGCAGACTCTTGGTGAGAAACACAAGCACAGCTTCACAATTTAGCATCCTTTTAAAAGGGGGGTCTCTTTGTTTCATCATGGGCTCATAGCCCTTGCTCAGATTTATCTCACCCCTCTTTCTGCCGCTGACCCAAATTCTCTTAACTCTGGACCAGCAAACTGACCAAACCTAAATGAGCTTTGAGAAAACCAAACACCTCGGAATAAACATTGGAGTACACATGATGAGCCAACTCCACACAGGGGTCACAAACTGACATTAAGACCCCCGACACTGAAGGCTTCCCAACATAGGGAAGGCACCATATAAACAAAAAGACAGACAGGCAGAAAAGGCACTAAATGGGAAGGTTTAACAGTAAAGGCACTATACAGACAAGTCTGGGGGTCTCCAGCCTGCCCACTGCCTACAGGGCTGGATGTGCGCGGGACCCCAGGGAGCTAATTCCTGACGCCTTTACCCACAGTGCTACTGAGCTGACCTGGTGAGAGTGGCAGGAGACGACGACGAACATCCAGTCCAAGGTTGGCTTCTGCCTGGTGGTCTCCAGAAGCCAACACCTTAGGAGGGTCGACCACCAGACAGAAGCCCGGGGGTCCACTTCTTACTTTTTCAATTTGCTTTGGATGGCTACACACTGACACTGCCAAATGTTTGGTGTGAAACGGCATCACCAGCTGCAGCCTCACAATGTAGGGGTCTTCTTGTTTCATTAAGGGTTCTTCAGCACACTCTCTCTCTGACCCCACAGTCCCTTCAATTTGGACCACCAAACCCAAAAGAGTTTGAGAAAACCTCTGAGCACACACTAAACATGGTTTCAAATTTGATGTTAAGACCCCAACACTGAAGGTCGTCGTGTCTCATATCCCAATATAGGAAGGCCCCACATAAGTAACAGATAGATAGAAAGGCTGCAGGTTTTCATTCTAACCATCTTCTTAATCAGCGAGCCGTTTTTGCTGCCGATTCACTTGTTTTGCCTTCAGTTTAACTGACGTGACTCGGACCCCCTTAGTTGTTTCGTTTCACCTTAATGAGCAGCCAAACAATAATGAGACACAAAACGAGCTGCCACATGACCAGCTCACACATGAAAATAAAGAAAGGTGACGGTCCCAGTCACATTGGTCTGCTCAGGTCACCCAAACATCTTGATGGTGGTCTTAGAAAAAAAAAAAAAAAAAACATAACATCAACAGCAAAATGAGAGCGGCAACAAGTCGTGGTATTCAATAACGGCTTTAATCAACAGCAAGACTGGGCTCCTCATGAAGAGACTGGTTGGAGTTTGATGTTCCAGTTTAGCTGGTCATCTGTTGGCTCATTTCTGTGTAATTCAGGAGGACTGAATCCTTAAAAACGGCCATTAAAATGAAGTGAAAAGGAGCTCATTAGCAGTGAAAACTGATTAGGAGAAGGGTTAGAATGAAAACCTGCAGCCACTGCGGCCCACCAGGACTGGACTTGAACACCCCTGACCTAAGGGCTGGACCCCAGTGCAACTGCCTGCTGCCTGTGCCCACAGTGCTACTAAACTGTGTGAGCAGGGGAGGGGGCGAGGGATTAACATCCAGTCCAGGGTGGGCACCTGCCTGGTGGTCTCCAGAAGCCAACACCTTTAAAGGTGCTGACCACCAGACGCACTTTTTACTTTTCCATTTGCTTTGGATGGATACATGCCGACACTGTCAGACCCTTGGAATGGTACAGCAGTACCTCACAATTTAGGGGTCTCCTCATTTCATTGAGGGCTCGTCAGCACCCCCTCACTTGTGGGCCAGCAAACCCAAATGAGTTTGAAAAAAGCCAAAGATCCAGACTAGGCCTACTGGCACATGCAGCTCAGAAAGTGAAGCCCCCCAAAAATAATCATCTTCTTTCGGCTGCGCCCATTAGGAGTTGCCACAGCAGATCATCTTCTTCCAGATCTTTCTGTCCTCATCATCTTGTTCTGTCACACCCATCGCCTGCATGTCCTCTCTCACCACATCCATAAACCTTCTCTCAGGCCTTCCTCTTCTCCTCTTGCCTGGCAGCTCTATCCTTAGCACCCTTCTCTCATTATACCCCTCATCTCTCCTCTTCCTCATGTCCAAACCAACGCCATCTCGCCTCTCTGACTTTTTCTCCCAACCTGAGCCGACCCTCTAATGTCCTCATTTCTAATCCTGTCCATCCTCGTCACACCCAATGCAAATCTTAATATCTTTAACTCTGTCACCTCCAGCTCTGTCTCCTGTGCCACCGTCTCCAGCCCATATAACACAGCTGGTCTCACTGCCGTCCTGTAGACCTTCTCTGTCACTCTTGCTGATACCCGTCTGTCACCAATCACTCCTGACACTCTTCTCCACCCACTTCACCCTGCCTGCACTCTTTTTCAGCCCCAAAACTGAATCCGTTATTTCTCACATCCCCACAATCGGGGTCTCTAGTCTGCCACCTGCAGGGCTGGATGTGCACCGGACCCTAACGCAAATCCCTACAGCCTTTGTCCACAGCACCCTGTTGCTAAACTGGCCTGGTGTGACTGGTCAGAGCGGTGGGTTAACATCGAGTCCAAGGGGGCTCCGGAAGCCAACACCTTAGGGGGGCTGCCCACCAGACGTGAGGCTGAGGGTCCACTTATTGTGTCATTGGGGTTACTGAGGTGCTTCATACAGACACACAGTGACTCGGCCAGACCTTCAGTGTGAAACTGCGTCACCACACACAGATTCACAATTTACCAGACATTTTAAAAGGGGGGGCTCCTAAATTCATGAAGGGTTCATCAGGACCCCCCCTCCCGACCCCAAATTCACTTAACTTTGGACCACCAAACCAAACTGAGTTTGAGAAAACCAAAGGTCTTCGATT
Organism: Erpetoichthys calabaricus; assembly: GCF_900747795.2. Taxonomy (NCBI): domain Eukaryota; kingdom Metazoa; phylum Chordata; class Cladistia; order Polypteriformes; family Polypteridae; genus Erpetoichthys; species Erpetoichthys calabaricus. The sequence continues at coordinate 100,073,920 of NC_041409.2, read as the reverse complement.
AAACATTTGGGCACACATGATGATCCAATTCCAAACATAAATCAAAAATTGATTGAAGACCCCAACACCGAAAGCCATCATAATCTCAAACTCCAACATTTGGGGTCTCTAACCTGCCTACAGCTCAGGAGGGGCGCTGACCCCCGGTGTCCACACTGCAACTAAACTGGCCTGGTGTGAGGGAGTGATGGATTAACATCTAATCCAAGGGGGGCTCCTGCCTGGTGGTCCTCATACACCAAACTGAAGAAGTGTTATGGGGTGGCACATTCCCGAAAACAAAACCTTAAAAAGGGAGGGATGTGCGGATTTTAATTAAAATAAATAAACCTTTTGTGTTCAGCTGAATATCGGCGTCCCGTCCAGCTGGGCGGCCCCCCAAGGCCCTAAACCGACTGGGGGGGGGGGGGGCACCCTGAACGGAATGGCCGGACGGGACACCCCCTCCGCTCCTCTCAAACAGACCACTTTAACACATAACGGGAAACACAAAAAGGTGGGCGACGAGTCCTCAACAAACCCGCTGCCCTCCAAAGTTCTCCGGCCTACCAAAGTACAAAGATGACCGGCAGAACCGGCCGAGGACAACGGCAGACAAACTGAGAGGGCACGCGCCGCTGTCCCGGGACTGCAGGTCGGCTAGGCGGAACAAAAACAAAGCGTCAACTTCGAAGCCATCCAGCCGTCCGACCGACCCCCCGTCCGTCCACCCACACACACTACTCTTAAGCTCGTCGCTCGCCTCGCCGAGCTCCACAGGGACAGGCCTGCCAGCGGGCTGGCCTGCACGACACCGCCGCGCGTCCCAAATCCTTCTCGTCCACTTTGCGTGGCCCTCCACGCCAGCGAGGCCTGCACTTTCCCCACCAAACCGCGACGCTCCAGTTACGAGGGACGCGGAGGCCTCGACATCGAGGCCCGCCTAGCTTTCACGAGACCTCCGATAGGTTAAGAGAAAAAAAACGGAAAAAAAACACGAAATGACGCCAGAGGGACACTTACCTTCACAAAAGATGGGCATCTAGAGGAAGAGGGGCGAACGACATCGAGTGGCGACCTAAGTATACGAGGCAGTTCTCCAGAAACCCCCCTCTGAATAACACTTTGATAAACAGAAAAGGTCAAAAGTAAACGAAGAGCAGCAGCGGCGGTACGGCGACTCAAACGGAGAGCACTGAGCTGAGCGGCGCCCCGTCCGCATCACGAGGCTCGGAAACGGCGTCGCGTCGGCGGGGTACGCGCACAGACTTCCACCCGACGCCAAGGGGCGCTGTGACGTAGCGCGTTAGACCAGTGGGGAAGGAGGAGGAGGAATGAGCGCGCGTGTAGGAGTAACGCAACGCGCAGGCGCAAATCGGCTTCAGAGACAAGCGATAGAAGGCTAACGGGATGAGGCAGCAGCGCGCTGGCTGATGTGTCATCGTTACTCGGTCAGAGTGCCGTTTACAAATGAAAGTTCACCTAACGGAAGAGTCTCTAGGCTTCTCCCGAATTCAAAGCAGTGGGCACTGAGGTGAGGGGCTGTCCTGGGGTCAGGAGTGTGGACGGAACCTTTCAAACACGCCTGTTACTCCAGAGCCTGGCTGAACAGCAGCGGGCTCAAGGCACAAAGCGAGCGATGAGGGAAGCAGTGCAGTTCAGTTGGTCAAGATGGTGGACACTGAGGTAAGAGCAGAGTGGCCCCCTAAGTCAGCCCTTGTCAGGCTTGGGACAGTGAGGCTGGTGCCAATACTGGGGTCTTTAAGCTTAAGCCTGCCTTCGATTGGCTTAGTGGATACATAAGCACCACTATGGACTGGCTGGTGGACAGTGGGATGAAGACAGTGACCAGAGGCAAGTCCAGCAATAATCAGTTGTAATGGTCTTTCAGCCTGCCCTCCAGCTGGCACAAGGGTTAGTGCTGGTGGACAGGGATCGAATTATTAGACCACCAAGGCAAGTCCAACTACAGTTAGTGCGGTGGTCTCAAAGCCTGCCCTCCAGCATCCTAGCAGACACTTGAGGGTCAGACTGGTGGGCAGTGAGACAGGAACAGTAATGAGTAATTGCCTTAGTTGGCACTTGTGCATAGATAAGCGCCACTACGGTCAGGTCAGTGGGCAGTGAGATAAGGACAGTTAAGGGATCAGGTCAGTGGGCAGTGAGGTAAGTGCAGTTACAGTCAGTGTTGTGGGCCCTGTGCCCACCCTACCATTATCTTAGTAGGCACCTGAGGGTCAGAGTGGTGGGCATACAAGTGAGAAGCAGTACTGGGATTAGACCCGTGGGCAGTGAGCCAAGGTGGCTGGTGCCAATATTGAGGTCATTAAGCCTGCCTTTGATCACCTTGGCTGGCACTTGTGGATAGATAAGCACCACCGTGTTCAGGCTGGTGGACAGTGAGAAAGGACCTTGATGTGATGGGATTAGACAAGTCCAGCTGCAGTCATTGTTGTGGTCCTTCATGATTCATTCATTCCATTTATATAGCACTTTTCCAGCTGGCACTTGTGTTAAGATAATTGGCACTGGGGGTAGGCTGGTAGACAGTGAGATAAGGACATTAATCGGATTATTAGACCACCTAAGCAAGTCCAACTACAGTCAGTGCAGTGGTCCTTAAGCCTGCCCTCCAGCATCCTAGCAGGCACATGAGGGTCAGACTGGTGGGCAGTGAGACAGGGGAAGAGTAAAGAGATTAGACCAGTGGGCAGTGGGCAGGGAGGCTAGAGTAGCTGGTGGCAGTGCTGTGCTCCATGAACTGTCCTTCAAAAGCCGCATTTGGCACCTGTGGACAGATACATGGCAGGCTGGTGGATATTGAGATAAGGACAGTTAAAGGATCAGACCAGTGAGCTAAGTGCAGTTACAGTTAGTGTTGTAGGTCCTGTGCCCACCTCCATTATCCTAGCAGGTAGCTGAGGGTCAGACTGGTGGGCATACAAGCCAGAAGCAGTTCTGGGATTAGACCAGTGAGGCATGCATAGGTGGTGTCAATACTGGGGTCCATAAGCCTTCCTCTGAGAGTGTTAACTGGCACCTGCAGACAGTGAGACAAGAGCAATGATGAGATCAGACCAGTGAGGCAGGGGCAGCTACAGTCAGTACAGTGGGCCATATGTCTGCCCTCCATTCTTCATGCAGGCACCTGAGGGCAGAGTCAGACTGGTGGGCACTAATATGAGAGCTGTTGACAGCAGGAGTAGAGCAGTAATGGGAGTAGAAGAGAGGACAGTGAGGCAAGGGCAGCTACCTGCAGTCCAGTTGGCACTTGTTGGAAGTAGACCGGTGGACATTGAGGTACGTGAAGCCTTAGGACTGGACTAGACTCTGTTAATATGGCCAGCAGGTTTACAGCAGAAACCAACTCTGGTCAAGACGATGATCTTCTTCTTTTTCATCATCATCATCTTTTCCCTCTTCTACGTTGTGTCGATGTGACCGGCCAGTCTTCTCCATACCGCTCAGTCCTGTGCCTCTCCTCTCCAGTCAGACCCTCATCCTTCAGATCTTCTTTTGCTTTATCCATCCCCTTTCTTTTTCTCTCCCCCTGTACTTCCTTGTCCATCACTCTTACGCTCACATATTCCTCGTCTCTCCTCGCCTCTTCCACTTACTGTCTCCCACTTTCTTAGCTGTCTCTCCCACTGTTGGTGGACCCCTGATTGTCTCATTTCTTATTCTGTCTTTTTCTGTATCTCCACATCCTCACTTCTGCCACATCCAACTTCTTCTCCTGCACTCCCTTCATTGGCCGTGTCTCAGCTCCATACATTCTTGCTGGTCTTACCACGGATTTAAAAAAAACGCACCTTTAACCATCATCTTTATTCTTCAGTCACATTTGTGTCCCAGTTTAATACAAACAATCCCAGTTGGGAAGCCCCTCCACCCCCACTGTCTGACCCCAACAGGCTCCTGCATGGAAAAAGGGAAATCCCTTCTGACCATCCATTCTAATGGCCTCCCTGCTCGGTTAGGGAATAAAGCCAATGCCAGCTGCTGGGGTGCCAGTGCCAATAAAAGCACAGCTACGACTGGCCGGGTGTTTCTAAAGGCTCTTACTACCTAAAATGGCTGACAGGACAGCAAAGCCCCACCTCAGCAGCCATTCCCTTCAGTGTCCCAGTGGTCAACACCCTTAGCTCACTCATAATCAAACCAATTTAAGTGCTAATTTGGTTATTAGAGAAACCTTTGTCATTACATGAGCATGGCTGAAACGTGTCATTCTGTTCACTTGGGTTGCAAGGTCCTGACCTTCATCAAGTTCAGTTCTGGGTTCAAAAAACCGGCAAAAATGAAAACAACCTACACAAGCAAGGAACGTGCCAGTCTGTGTGATGAAAGGTCCGTGGCATAGCACAGATTTGGAATAATCGCAACGCGTGACATGCAGGCTCCAGTCGGGAGAGGGTGTGTTTCACTCCTGGGATGGTTGGGGTGCCTGGCTGATCAGTTGCACACACACATGAAGGTGAGCGTCAGTCAGGTGGCACATTCACACCTCAGAGTGTGGCAACGTATGACACCCATGCCAATCTAGCAGATAAAAGGAATCCGCACGGGACAAAGTGGAGAAAGAAAAAACAGATAAATGGAGGTCAACTGAAATAAAAAGGGAAAGGCAGGAGTAGGCGAAGAGAGCCGGTGTGGAGGAACAAAAGGCAGGGAGTCATGGGGGACTAGAAGAGGGGGTCACTCCTATTGAGCACTGCAGGGGAGTTGGGGTGGCGCATTAATGTGGCGTCTCCCACGGACATCAAAGGACTGGCGGCAGGAGACGGGCATGTGTGGCTAAGGCCTGGCATTGGGGACCCGAGCCAGGAAATGATGGGCGACTACTCCTGTTGGTAGGTCGTCTCCTGGTGCTGCGGGATCTGCAGATGGTAAACTGGGGAGACGTCGGCTTTCAGAAGGACGGACCGGAGCTCGAGAGTTTTTAAAGTAATGGCCTCCTACCTGGGATTTTTAACCTCCGTTTTATAGATCATACGTATTGAATTAATTTTAAGCTCTGCTTCAGCACTTTGGACGTTAAGGTTTATTTATTTATTAAAGAACATTTGAATCATTGCGCCATTGAACTCGGTTTGGTTTGGATTTTAATAAACGCACTTCTCACTTTGTGCACCTACCCCTTGCTATGTGTGTGTCCTCACTTGCCCGGCTCGGCTCAGTCTATGACGATTGGCGGTTCGGGTTCAAGAGCCTCCTAAAGGCAAGAAGGGTGAATTCTTTAAAACTCACTTTCTAAGCCCCCCACCCCAGATTTTATACTAACGAGATATAAATTTGGCGTATCGTTTAAGACGTCTAATCTGTGTCAGGGCAAAGTGATTATTACCCACAATGTTCACAGACCCCCGAGTGTTTCACTTTTTATTGACCATCTCACCATCCCAGTGGGTCACAAGATTCCATACACATTGTTAATATTTGGTCGCATCGCCTTTAATTTGTTTAACTGGAGCAAAGCGTTTTGGGTCGCCTTCCTCGAACTTCTTACAAATAAGTTCCTGGAATTTTGTCCCATTGCTCCAGACAGAACTGGTGTAACTGGGACAGGTGTGTAGGCCGCCTTGCTCTCACACTTTTACTATCGGATTGACCACAGGGCTCTGTGACGGCCACTCCAATACCTTGACCTAGTGGTCCTTAGGAGGTAATACTTGGGGTCCCTGTCCATTTGGAAGACCCATTGGTGACTGAGCATCGACTTCCTTGCTGAGCTCTTGAGACGTTGCTGCAGTGCATGTCCAGGTCATTGTCCTTCCTCATGAGGCCATCTATTTTATAATATGCACCAGTCCCACCAGCTGCCCCCACAACATGACGCTCCCACTCTTGTGTTTGACGGTTGAGATGGTGTTCTTTGGCTTGCAGGCCTCACCCTTTTTCCTCCAAATGTAACGATGGTCAATATAGCCAGACAGTTTGATCGTGGAGTCATCAGACCAGAGGATAAAGCTCTTTGTCCCCATGTGCCACTGCAAACTGAAGTGTGCCTTTTTTAGGGCAGCTTTGGAGCAGTGGCTTCCTCCTTGCTGAGCAGCCTTTCAGGTTATGTCGATGTCGGACTTGTTTTACTGTGGATATCGATACTTGTCTACTTGTGTCCTCCAGCGTCTTCACAAGGTCCTTTCCTGTTGTTGGGATTGATGTGCACTTTTCATGCCAAAGTCCATTCATCTATAGGAGATACAATGCGCCTCCTCCCTGAGCAGTAGGACGGCTGTGGGATCCCAAGTTATTTATACTTCCGCTTTACTGTTTAGACAGATGAATGTGGAACCTTCAGGTGTTTGGAAATTGTTCTCACAGATTTGTGGAGGTCCACCATTTTTTTTTTCCAGAGGTCTTGGTGGATTTCTTTTGATTTTCCCATCATGTCAAGCAAAGAGGCAGTGAGTTTGATGGTAGGCCTTAATCCACAAATTGACTCCAATGAGGCTAATTGGCTGTCACAAGCTAATTGCCTAAAGGCTTGACATCATTTTCTAGAATTTTCCATGCTGTTTAAAGGCTCAGATAACAGAATGTGTTTAAACTTGTAACCCATTGGAATTGTGATATATCTCTCTCTCTCTCTATATATATATATATATATATATATATATATATATATATATATATATATATATATATATGTATAGAAAATCCAACGTCCATCTGTCTGTCTTTCTGCTGTTCGCGAGAGAACGACTTGACGGATTTAAATCAGGTTTTTTTTTTTTTTTTCTATAATTTGCTTGAACATTCCGGTTGATTTTGTGACTTCCCTCACTTCGCTAAGTATCAGAGTTCACTTGTAGTACCCATTTATTTGCGTGAATCTGAGAGAAACACAATGGGCCGAGAGGAGGGGAAAAGAGGGGCCCTCCTCACTCACGTGCCAGCCTCAGGGTGTATCGTACATCCGCTTAGTTGGCGAACGAGAGAACGACTTGACGGATTTAGATCGGGTTTTTTTTCTATAATTTGCTTGAACATTCCGGTTGATTTTGCACATTGAGTATCATAGTTCGCTTGCAGGAGCGATATATTCACACTAATCTGAGACAGAGGCTGTGGGCCGAGGGGAGGGAGAAGCGTGACGTTAGGAGTGGGGAGTCCATCTACTTCTGTGTTTTGGAGTGTAATTTGCCTCCGCTTAGCTAGCGATACCTTTTTGTTTATTGATTTTTAAAGTTTGTCCTGTATACTACTACGCAGGCAGAGCCACAGGGGACAGCTATATATTATTTATTTATATATATATTAGTGGGGAAGAGCCCGGACACAGACAGGCAGACACCGATGGTTCAAGCACCAACACACATTTATTCATTATTTACAGTGAAAACACAGCACACAGCCCAGTACTCCCCCAAAGTCCAGGTCCGCCTCCACTCCTCTCCTCCAAGCTCTGTCCTTCTACTCTCCCGACTCCAGCCATTGAATGAAGAGAGGCAGCCCCTTTTAAACCCACCCAGATGTGCTCCAGGTGCCTCCCGGCACTCCCCGGTGTGACAGAAGTGCCGGCTGTGCACCCGGAAGCACTCCGGGTGTGGCCAGGGCCTGGCTGTGATCATGGGCCTCTATAGGTTTGAGCTTCTAAGCTCTGTTCCCGTGGTCCCCAAAGCCACCAGGGCGGTCGCCCCTTGTGGTCTGGAGGAGGCGTAATCCCTCCTCCAGTCCTTCTGGGCATCCTGGCTGGGTACCACCCCCAGCCGCTTGCCACTATATCAAATGTCTCTCTGTGTACAGTGATCCCTCGCTATATGACGCTTCGCCTTTCGCGGCTTCACTCCATCGCGGATTTTATATGTAAGCATATTTAAATATATATCGCAGATTTTTCGCTGCTTCGCGGGTTTCTGCGGACAATGGGTCTTTTAATTTCTGGTACATGCTTCCTCAGTTGGTTTGCCCAGTTGATTTCATACAAGGGACGCTATTGGCAGATGGCTGAGAAGCTACCCGGCTTACTTTTCTGTCTGTCTTGCGCTGACTTTCTCTGATCCTGACGTAGGGGGATTGAGCAGGGGGGCTGTTCGCACACCTAGACGATACGGACGCTCGTCTAAAAATGCTGAAAGATTATCTTCACGTTGCTCTCTTTTGTGCAGCTGCTTCCTGAAACGACATGCTGCACGGTGCTTCGCATACTTAAAAGCTCGAAGGGCACGTATTGATTTTTGATTGAAAAACAAACTCTGTCTCTCTCTCTCTCTCTTTGTCTGCTCCTGACGGAGGGGGTGTGAGCTGCCGCCTTCAACAGCTTTGTGCCGCGGTGCTTCGCATACTTAAAAGCCAAACAGCCCTATTGATTTTCCTCTGCCTTTATGACAGTCTCTGCTCCTGACACGCACTCCTTTGAAGAGGAAGATACGTTTGCATTCTTTTAATTGTGAGACGGAACTGTCATCTCTGTCTTGTCATGGAGCACAGTTTAAACTTTTGAAAAAGAGACAAATGTTTGTTTGCAGTATTTGAATAACGTTCCTGTCTCTCTACAACCTCCTGTGTTTCTGCACAAATCTGTGACCCAAGCATGACAATATAAAAATAACCATATAAACATATGGTTTCTACTTCGCGGATTTTCTTATTTCGCGGGTGGCTCTGGAACGCAACCCCCGTGATGGAGGAGGGATTACTGTATGTGTCCGCTTTTCACAAGAGAACTACTTCACGGATTTAGATCTGCTTTTTTTGTAGAATTTGCTTGAACATTCCAGTTGTTTCTCCCCGTGTCTGCGTGGGTTTCCTCCCACAGTCCAAAGCCATGCTGGTTAGGTGGATTGGCGATTCTAAATTGGCCCTAGTGTGTGCTTGGTGTGTGGGTGTGTTTGTGTGTGTGTCCTGCGGTGGGTTGGCACCCTGCCCGGGATTGGTTCCTGCCTTGTGCCCTGTGTTGGCTGGGATTGGCTCCAGCAGACCCCCGTGACCCTGTGTTCGGATTCAGCGGGTTGGAAAATGGATGGATGGATGGATTCCAGTTGATTTTGCGACTTCTCTCATTGCTTAGTGTATCACAGTTCGCTTGTGGTACCGATTTATTTGCGCGAATCTGAGAGACACACAGTGGACTGAGGGGAGGGGCCCTCCTCACTCCCGCGGCAGCCTCCGGGTGTACCTTACCTCCGCTTAGCAAGCGAACTACTTAATGGATTTAGATTTTTTTTTTTTCTATAATTTGCTTGAACATTCCGGTTGATTTTGCGACTTCCGTCATTGTGTTAAGAATCAGAGTTCGCTAGCAGGAGCGCTATATTTGTGCTAATCTGAGACAGGGGCTGTGGCCTGAGGGGAGGGGGGAGCTGGGCAGGACCCTCCTCACTGTCCTGTTTCACTACTACGTGGGCGGAGCCGCAGGGGACAGCGAGTAGTCAATAAAGCGTGAAATACTCCGAGCTGGGGTTCAGAGCACACGCCGATAGCTCGTTGACGCACCCACCACACATCAAACCCCTGGATTGGGACCAGAGTGCATTGTTGGAAAAAAATGACTTTCTCTGCACAAAGTAGATGTCTTGAACCATATGCCAAATTTATAGTTTGTTAGTATAAAATTAGTGTGTGTGGTTTGGGGGCTTATAAAGGGAGGTTTAAAGAATTCACCATAAGTGGATAGAAACCGTAGATTTCAACTGTAGATTTTCTGTCTTTCTACAACCAATCTTAAAGGATAAGTTCAAAGTCAAGAGTTATTTCTTCTCACACATGGTTTGGAAGCATTTGCCATTCAAAACTGTGTTGTAAAGTGAAGCGTTTTCTAAAAATTAAAAAAATAAAATCTTGTCCACACTGGCGCTTTACTATAGAGGCTAACTGAGCAGTTGGCAATTAAAGGCTTAAAAACGTACCAAATACCCCCAAGAGTATGGAGTACAGACCTGCGTCTTGAGATTACACACACATTATAAAATTGTTTATACAAGTCATTTTTGACCAAAAAAAAAAAAATCAATATGAAATGGACCCATGCTGGACCAGCTGTCCACGCCACCTCAGGTTGTGATTTCCTCTCGAACAATCAAATCACAGTCAACTTTTTATGCCTTGTGGTTGGCTTTGTTTGAATTTTCTTCTCTATTTATGTAAGAATTCACAGAAAGATATCCTCACCCCGAGAAAAACGGTACCAGGAATATGCGATAAAACGATTTCCTTTTGACGAGGTGTCACACACCACTGACCTCAAATGCCAATTTTTTTCAATTCATATTTTCATAAACAAAGCCGGCAATTCTTTCAGCTTTACGTGGGCTCCTACACCACCGTCGTAACTGAACACCACACAACATTCACGATTACCACTCGGCCGTTGATGTCTTGAATGCCAGTATAACCTGATCAGACAGAAAACTTCGTCCCTTGTAGTAGGTTAGGTTTATTTTCAACACACGCGGTGTGCTCTCCCCAGTTATTTGTAGAAAGGGGGTCTTTTTTTAAGGAGACTTTTCGACTGGCGACGGTTCATCATAATCAGATGCTTGCTGGCTGTCAGTCCAGGTTAACGAGAGCCCCTCTGATCTTTGCAGTTCAAAGTCCCCACCCCTAATTTTAGCACCGCCTTCATGAGACATTGGATTGGTTTAGGTACGTGGCACTCAGTGAGCCGTTTAATTGTCCCCACCCACTTTTAAGCACACTTCACTCCTGGTCGTCTCCAGACGTACACATTAGAGGTCTGGCTCAGCGAGACTACTGCAAATCCGTCTGTCATTCCTCCATTACTTCTCCCTTGCATGTAAGTGTTGTCAATTATGATTTTTACTGTTAGAACGCAATTTAGTTAATACACATCCTTCACTATGCTCATATACAACTCCACATTTCTCTACTGTAGAAATCTATCAATGACATGTTCAGTCCTTTCTCTTCCTTTCTAGATTTTTCCATAATTTGTCACAAGGTGAGAATTGCATCTGTTGTACCTTTCCCTGGCATAAATGCCAACTGTTCTTCCCATTTCGGCATCTCCATTGTCAGACTTTTATCTGTTATCCCCTTTCTTAATTTCACCTTGTGTGACATCAGCTTTATACCCGTAGAATTTCCACAATCACATATGTCACCCTTCTCCTTATATAAAGGGCACAATCGAACTATTTCTCCACTGATTTGGCATTTGCCCTTCACAGTACACCTCTGACATTGGCTCCCATAACAAATCTCTTCTTCACCTCCCAGCCCACCCATTTCTTTCAGGCTTCAGTGGGTATCCCATCTAGTCCCGGTGACTTCCCATTCTTTCCAAAGAACTTTTTGACTTCTTCACTACTTATCTCTGTTACACCCTCATTTGGTACACCTTGTTTGAACTGTACCCTTGGACATTCCTCTGAGGATGCCTTCCATACTTTTACAGTTTACCACATGTCTCCTTCTGCTCTTTACCCGTTTGATTTGGGTAACTTCTCCTGTTGAATTGTCTCAAGCCTTTACAATTCTTAACGTCTTTTTCTCCAGTTCCCTACACGCCTCACACTGTATTTGCACTTTAGCTCTCTTTCCATTCATTCCTTCCCCCCTTTTTCTATTCCTGTTCCTTCCCACCATCTCTTTACAGACTTTTTGGCCTGCAGTGCTCCTTGTACCCCTCCTTCCACCACCACTAGTTTATCTGCTGGGGAGTTTCTCCCTGTCAATTTTCCCAACGCTTCTTCTCCCACATTCTACCAAACTCTTTTGTTCTCTTCTCACCATTCATTTATAGACTCTTTGAATGAATTGATATCCATACATAAACTAATGACATAATTAACTAATCATGTGACAACTGCTGCTTTTTTCATCTTTCGCCAACCTGCTAATTCAATCCCACCGCTGACTCACATGCCATGCTAGTGCTCAAACTGTAGCAATGCTTTAGGGTCGTGCGACTGTATAGTAAGTGTCATATACAACAGCCCATTGAATCTACAACTGTTCTGTAGGACTTTCAACAAGTCATTGCCGCTACAAGTGAGTCACCTGTGGCACGAGTGACAGAGGCAGAACGAGTCCAAAATACATTTAATAAGCAGAAAGATAAAATAAATCAACAGGCAGATGGTGACACTCAAACACAATCACAGGCAAGCAGCGCAAGTTCCACCTAGTAGTGGCGTCAAAATACAAAAAGGGTCAGGCTTTGGGGGGGGGGGGGGGACTCCAGTTGCTCGGGCACTCGGGTCCAACTTCTGGAAACGTCTGATATCATCTGGACCGGAAAGGGTGGGGCTTTTCTGGCTCAGTTGCCCCCACGTGCATGGGGTGGGGAGGGAGAACAAGACCGTTAACATTGGCGTCCCCTCTCGTTCCAGGGTGGTACTGCATGCCTCAGGAGAGCCCAGCCAATGATCCTCTGACAGGCATGCCTGACACACCCTCTAGAAGTAATGGCAGCAGCTCCACTTGTGATTAGTCAGACAGTTTAAATGGAGAGGACGGGTCTTCTAATTTTGTAACAGCTGGACTGGGAGAGAGGAAAGGAGCAAAAATTGTTAAATCCAAAAGATTTGCGAATTCCAAGAGGCCAAAGGGTGACTGAGCAGCCGTCTCCAACGTGGGTGGCAGCACACAGCCGTGAGTCAGGCCATCAAACTCGTCCAGTGTGAAGGCACACATGACCCTGGCACAAAGCCATATATGTGACTCACGTGCCTGCTGGACGGAGATTTCCATCAGCTGCTGTGACAACGGGGAAATAATAACAAAAGTGTGAGTCTGAGTAGATGAGGTGACAATTCAAAGAGAGCCTCACCCACACAGAGACCATCGACCAGCATTTACACTGCAAAGAAAAAGCACGTGAACCCTTTGGAATGACCTGCTTTTCTGCTCTCCTTCTTCCGTCTGCTCCTGTTAGGGTCACCACAGCGGATCATCTTCTTCCATATCTTCCTGTCCTTGTCATGTTGCTCTGTCATATCCATCACCTGCATGTCCTCTCTCAGCACATCCATAAACCTTCTCTTAGACCTTCCTCTTCTCCTGCTCTATCACCAGCATCTCTTCTCTGCACTTGTCTAAACCAACACAATCTCGCCTCTCTGACTTTGTCTCCCAACCGTTCAACTTGAGCTGACCCTCTAATGTCCTCATTTCTAATCCGGATTGGTCATAAAATCTTCCTCTACACAAGTCAGAAGCTTAGTCCAACACAGTCCACTTAAAGCTAATGACACACCACCAAAAGTAATCCGTCACGTCTTTATTGAGCCGAACCATCAAACATTCACATCTTAATCAGGCCAACACTGCAAGATACCAAATGACCAATCAGTGTCTTAATGTGGGACAAGGGACATCAACACTTGGGGTATGAGGCGTACTGTTCTTCTGATAGTCCTGACCGACAGGTCATACAATACCTGATAATGTCATCCCACATGTAGTTCCAGTGCTGTGTAAAGGTGTGGGCACCCCTGATAAAAATCTATCAATTTATAACTCCACCCTTTTGATTACATTTGGTTTTGATCTGATTAACGTGCGCTCTTGAAGCGGAATGCAATCCACTCGGAACAACTGCTAAGCAAAGTGCAATACGCCGGACTTTGCTTTCAGTAGAGGAGACGCGATCTCTGGTCTGTAACAAAAATGCAACGTGGTCTTGTATCGCATTTTATATTGGCACAAAAACTGCATGCTGCAGTGAGAAGCAATGAATCGTTTGCTTGATCTTTTTTAAAACGACACGAGAACACCGTGCCAAAACTAAATTCCCCACCTGCATGTGCAGTACATTGCAGTGTAGTTAAAACGTTGGAATACATTTAATTTGGGTTAGAATAATCTCCCATACATCCTTTCATCTGAGATCCATTTGAGTCACCAATCAACCTAAACTGTTCATCTTTGAGAGGTGGGATCCAAAAGGAGGACCATCTAAAACAAACACAGAGACAGAGTGGGGAGACCAGCCCGGGTCTAAAAAGGGAAGACATGAGCAAAACAAGCACCAAAGAGGATTTTTTTTTTTATTTTTCAAATACATTACAAAACAAAATTAGATGTTAGATTTTAGATCAACCTGTTAATCCTGTACAATTTACACATATGTACAAAATTCACAAGTAACAAACAAACAAACAACACAGTCTGCATTCTTCTTACCACAGCCAAAGGCTACTGGGATTCGTGGTCCTCCGCGCGCAGCTCTGTGTGGACACAGTAGAAGTCGAAGCGGCGCGTGTGAACGACAGGCACAGACTTGTTCGAGGGTCCCACCGTACGGGCATCTCGCGTTTGTCTTCAAGCACGCAGGCTTCATTTGTAAGTCACTTTGGATAAAAGCATCGATTAAAACAAAGTTCCCCATTTTAATTAAAAGTTAGTAAACGGTTCATTGCGCTGTAAGATATTTAATGCTGTTTGTTACCACAGAACATGTCGGATTTGAAAACTGAGTACTGGGAGGCAGATTCTGATAATCCACAATTGGAGAATTAAAACTAGAAATAAAAACAGCAGCACTTCTTAGATGTAGTTTCACTGTTAAGTATGAAACAAAACTTATATGCACAGGCGCGGAGCAGGCAGCGTATTTAAGGGAACGTTAGTGTTATTATCTCACTAGAGTGCCTGTTAATAGTCATTTTTAATTAAAAAATATAAATATGAATCAAAAATATATTAGCACACTGGAAATAATGCTAAAAATTCAGAGCATACTGGTAACATGCTTGTCCTACCCGTTAGCGGTGGTCACAGATGAAACAACGCAGATTTGGAAAAGCGAAAGAGAAGCTCCCGTAAACAGACAAGGCAGATATTCTCCATGTTGGATTTCTGCCTTTTGACGGTTTCTAGAATTTGCATAGGACACGTCTGAGTACAGCGACGAGGAAGCAGTAGTGCAATTTCATTCTGTGATTTGCATGTCTGACAAAGTCTCCCACCCACCCACCTGCTAAAAACGCCCCCTCTGTTGCTGCGGGCGTGAGAGGAGGTGAGCTGCCCTCCTGTTTTATGTAAAACCCGCACAGCTCCTTTCTTTGCACGGCCCAAAAGTCAAGCCAGAGCTGGGAGGACGACGGCACCGGAGATTCCATAAAGCACATTCTGAAAAATGTTCAGTAAAACAAAACCACCTGAATTCTTCAAGCCGATTACAAATAGCAACCTTGCTGTAGAAATGGGTTAAGGCGCCAAGGGTACTTCACAGGAAGTTGGTCTTCAGTTGAATACTCGGTGAATGTTTTCCTGGGGGTTTCAATTGGCGGGCTGCATTCTTGGCTTTGATGCTCTCCTGGTTCCCTTTGACGGCTGCTTCTAAGCGCACTTTCATGGCTGGAGAGGTGGCCATCAGGTTTTTAAAGACAGCCGAGTGCTGCGGTCCTATTCGCATCAGATTCTGTAGGGCAAACTCATGCAGCGACCGCGCAGGACTCTGCGAGGACACCAAGGCGTTCTCATCCAAAAGGAAGGAAATAAGTAGTGGAAGGAGGATGGCAACGAGCTCGGATCCTGAAACAAGCAAATGTTGCAATTATTATTTTTCTGTTTATTATTATACAGCCACAATAAACCCAGAATACCCTTCAGTGTAGACAGGATCATAGATCTGATGATCAAAATAAAACTAAAAGTACCAGATAGTATAAACATGCCTGAACGTTGTGGAATTCCCATGCATTGGCCTGCTGTTATAATAATACTAGCCATGTAAGCTCGTGCTATAAGAAGCCCGAGGTCCTAAAAACTACTGAAATCGTCAAGAGAAAAAATTGAAATGTAGAGATTAGGGAATCCATTCACGGGCTCCCAGGAAACTGAGATGAAACTGCTGTAATTCCTGGGAAAATGGGAACGGCCAAGCTCGCATATATAGCGTGTAAAAGTGTAAAAATCGATCAAGAAATAACAGAATTATAGTTGAAAATAATTAAGGTGGCGCTATTGCTGCAGCTTGCACTTCATCAGACAACAGCAGCTTGAAATTGTCTGTTGCATCCGCATTATCTGTGCCAAGAAACTGGCCATCACAGAATGATGACAAGAAACTGGTTGCATCAGTAAAAGCTGAAACGGCGGTGTTTCAGCACAATGGCAAGCGCGGGCGTTGTTTAGAACAAGTATATCAGTATCTGATGATTGTGCTGCCTACTTCAGTGGAGGCAGAGAGTGCTTTCTCAGAGGCTGGCGTGCTTCTGCACGAAGGTGTGCTCTCGCATTAACAACCACACGCTCAACACGTTAATAATAATAATAATAATAAATTACATTTATATAGCGCTTTTCTCAGTACTCAAAGTGCTATCCACACAGGGAGGAACCGGGAAGCGAACCCACAATCTTCCACAGTCTCCTTACTGCAAAGCAGCAGCACTATCACTGCGCCACCTGTGAGAACGGTGTGCTTTCTACGCTCTTATTACCACAACTGAAGATACATGTACTTCTATGACAGCATGAACTGCTTGTAGATAAGGTTGGTCTTTTATTTGTGTCAACATATTGCAGTAGTTTTATTAAAAATAAGTGTCGGTCGTTCTAAAACCGTTCACATGTGAGATGCCCGTGCACTGTGTTATCCCCGGGATTCCCGGGAATGAAATGCGGGATTCCAAAATTCCTGGGAATGGATAAACCCGTTCGGGAATGGATTCCTAGTAGAGATGTCAGGTAATTGAAAGGAACGACTCTGGGAGGATTCACTTTACTGATGTGCTCGCCTCGCTTGTGCAATAGCGGCCGGAGGATCATAGAGAGACGTTGAGAACATGCGCTGATACCGCATCGCTGCACCCACCAAATGACAAACCACCTGGATTGGGACACGAGTACAGCAGGTGACACCTCAGCACCACACTGAAACAGTTTGAGGTTTTTTTTTACGGTGGCTGAAGTGTCAATCCTGCCACCAACCCCCCAAGTATTCCCTCTAAATTGGAGGGCTGGATGCAGATTAACGTCATACTCGGGATGGGGCAATGGAGTAGTGTCACTTCAGGGGTTTATGGGATTCGAACTGGCGGCCTTCTGACTGCCAGTGCAGATCTCTAGCCTCAGAGCCACCACTCCGCCGTACATCCATCACACAATATCTAAAAACAAAGACGGGTGAAGGGTTCAGTAATGCTGATCTGCTCAGATCCAAAAAACATTCGGATGGTGGTCTTAGGATAAAGAAAGTCAGCACTTTTGGTAATGTCTGCTGTGGCAGCAACAACCGGTCCTCGAATTTAATTAGGAAACTGGTTGGAGCCTGAGGCCCCGACTTAGCTGGTCATTTGTTGGTCACTTCACATCTCATTTCCGTTTGGGTGCCATTTTAGGGAAAAAAAATGAAGCAATTCAGGAGACGAGTCTTTAAAAAAGGGCAATTAAAATGAATGATGGGAAGCCAACTAGGAGCCAAAACTGGTCGCTAATTAGGAAAAGGGTTAGAATGAAAAGCTGCACTCCAGGACAGGAGCTGGAGACCCCTGGTCTGAACTAAAGACATGCGCACACTGTCCGGTTTACTCACGGTATTCCACGTCCACAGTCGAAACAAGACATTCAAGAGCTTTAACTCCTTCCTGGACAGCCTGGAACTCCAGCATACACTCGGGTTTTTTCTTCTCCACACTCTGAAGGTTGTTTACTATGACAGGACCCAAAGCCTGGATGTAAGGAACAGACACCAACCGACTCGGACTCTGAAATATGGACTGCAGCATCTGATAGCATCTGACCAAAACCTAGCAAAAGAAGAAATACATGCAAATAAACTTCATCAAATAGGACTCATGATGTAGTTAACAGTTTAATGTGGCAAGGAACATTCAATGAACTCTCTTATGTCTGAAGTTCAGTTTCAGTTTACCAGGTCGGCACTATATAACACAATATGATATATACAGGGTGAGCCAAAATGAAGTACCCCATTTCTCAAGGTCATTGTGTGAGGTGGGTTTATGGGGTCCTTTGATAGGTGATCCCTTGTAGTTTTCAGTTGGCCGCATGCCTTGGTCCAGTGTGCGCCTTGCTTTCGCTGTTAAATCGTTCTTCAAAAACAACGAATCCATCATCACCTTCCGAAAGCACTTCAGCATTCATCCTAACGGTGACGTCCCAAATTGGAAAACAATTTTAAATTTAGACAGACGGGGGAGAAGGGCCTTAGTCAGGGAGGTGACCAAGAACCCGATGGTCACTCTGTCAGAGCTCCAGAGGTCCTCTGTGGAGAGAGGAGAATCTTCCAGAAGGGCAACCATCTCTGCAGCAATCCACCAATCAGGCCTGTATGGTAGAGTGGCCAGACAGAAGCCACTCCTTAGTAAAAGGCACATGGTAGCCCACCTGGAGTTTGCCAAAAGGCACCTGAAGGTCTCTCAGACCATGAGAAAGGAAATTCTCTGGTCTGATGAGACAAAGATTGAACTCTTTGGTGTGAATGCCAGGCATCACGTTTGGAAGAAACCTAGCACCACTCATCACCAGGCCAATACCATCCCTACAGTGAAGCATGGTGGTGGCAGCATCATGCTGTGGGGAACTGGGAGACTAGTCAGGATAAAGGGAAAGATGACTGCAGCAATGTACAGAGACATCCTGGATGAAAACCTGCTCCAGAGCGCTCTTGACCTCAGACTGGGGCGACGGTTCATCTTTCAGCAGGACAACGACCCTAAGCACACAGCCAAGATATCAAAGGAGTGGCTTCAGGACAACTCTGTGAATGTCCTTGAGTGGCCCAGCCAGAGCTCAGACTTGAATCCGATTGAACATCTCTGGAGAGATCTTAAAATGGCTGTGCACCGACACTTCCCATCCAACCTGATGGAGCTTGAGAGGTGCTGCAAAGAGGAATGGGCCAAACTGGCCAAGGATAGGTGTGCCAAGCTTGTGGCATCATATTCAACAAGACTTGAGGCTGGAATTGCTGCCAAAGGGGCATCGACAAAGTATTGAGCAAAGGCTGTGAATACTTATGGACATGGGATTTCTCAGTTTGTTTATTTTTAATAAATTTGCAGAAACCTCAAGTAAACTTTTTTCACGTTGTCATTATGGGGTGTTGTGTGTAGAATTCTGAGGAAAAAAATGAATTTAATCCATTTTGGAATAAGGCTGTAACATAACAAAATGTGGAAAAAGTGATGCGCTGTGAATACTTTCTGGATGCACTGTATATGTATAGCTTTTTGGGGTGTTGGCACAATTATTCACATATTTCTTAAAATTTCTTATAATGTCCTATTAAGAGTAAAATTTCATCCACCATTTAACAACTCTCCTGTAGTCTAGCTGAAGTAAACCTGAAATGTATTCTGACCATAAAAGTTAATGTCCATGTTCCATGAGATAAATAGACGTACGTTCAAAATATCTGTCTTTATTTAAAATGATGGCCAAGGAAGGAATGGCTGTAAATGGTCTTCTTTTGGGGTCAGACTAACAACAACTGATTTGAAGAACAATTACATTCACCTCAACTTCATCCAGAGATTGTTTCGTGTTACCTTTCAAGATGCTGAAAAAATATTGCCTGTGCCACCACTAAGCTATTCTCAGTGGCTCTTTTAGTGTCAGTAAGATGGTATTACAGAGTTTATGTGCATGGAAAAACTACAGGACAATTATTGAGGTCATTTTGTTTTAAAGAATATACTGAAAGAGAACTTCAGTAGGAATGTGAGACATAAGGAACACTATTAAGTATTACCATCTGAAATAGAAAGATGGCCAGAAGAAGCAGTATGAACGTGCAGAGCAGACAGACGGGTAGTGCCCAAGAGACCATAAGCCATAACAGTCTAAAATGTTCTGCTATTATGTAGTAAAAAATAAATAAAAAAATAACAGCATCTATAGACTCTACAGATGTTTTTTGCCATGTACAGTGTGGCCCACCAGCTTAAGCTGACACGGACAAGCGTGGGACACAAATTCAAGGCACACACTTCCCCGTTTCCCACAAGCATACCACAAGCACCATACAACAAGCCTCTTCTTCCTCTTTTATATTTTCTCCTGTCCACTACTCCGGTCAAGCTTTGTCGCTCCTCCTCCCAACTCTGGCTCCTTTTATAAGGCACCCAGAAATGCTCCGGGTGCCTGATTACTCGTTTATGGCAGCACTTCCGGGTGTCAGATCCCAACAGGGCTGTACCAAACTCCACCTCCCATGAAGCCCTGCGGGAGTCCGAGGCACCGCTGCAGCCCAGGGGGGTTGCTATCTAGCATCCCGGGGGAGGTAACGCTCTGGCTACACTTGCTCCCCCAGTCCTCCCAGCGTAGAGGTGTCGCTACACTGCCCCTCCCTCAGCCAAGTCTTGTGGGGCAAAGCGGCCCATCCTGTGACGGCTGTCCTTCTCTATGACGGGGAGTCAGGTCAGCGGCTCCTCCCTGCAACCAAACAAGACAAGTACGGGGAGGTGCTCTGCCCCGACGCCATCTCCTGGCGTCTACTGACATTTTAAATGGACAGCATGCTACAACAGTCATGCACCAGTTTAAATCGAATTCTGACAGGAATTTTCCACAGTGCATTTATTTTGTGAAAATACTTAACAGTATCAGTTAAGCATCATTATGAATTACCTGTAATTGAGTCAATGCTTTTATCACTTTTTATTGAAGAATTAAGATTAAACGTCTTTATAATTCACTTTAAAGCCTTGAAATGTGTTATCATTTTCCAATTATGTTTGATTTCCCCCATAAATTGTCAAGTGGTTGCAGTTTCCTCTTACTGGAATAGGGCGAGTGTTGTAATGGGTATGCACAAGGGTGCCCACTGCCTGGACCAGCACCATCTCCTTCAGTCTTCTATGACCCTGAACTGGAAAAGAGTTTCTCAAAGGCAATGAATGGTTTTAGCAAAGGTGAGTGAAGGTTTACCCAAACAATTTCATAAAATTCATAAAACTAACAGAAAATGCATTTAAATAGAATAAATGTTGTGCACATTTTTTTTTCCTTCTACTTACCACAGGGTCTTTTGACTCGAGGCTTTTCTTAAACATTTCAACGCAGGGATTTTGGATGCAGTCAACAGCTATCACTTCAGGACTAGCAGACAATACAAATATAGTAATGGCTGTGAGCAGGCCGACTTCATCCACTTCTGACTGAAAAGAATCTGGAGAGTGAAGTTATATGTCATTAACTCCTTATGTCTCTTGTTCTGTTACACCTTCATTAAAATAGCAATAGTTTTATAACATGTAGACCAAGGGGGTCTCCAAGCTTATTTCCCCGGAGAGCTACTTTTACAAAATGAAAATGGCCGAGAGCTCCTCACGTTTTCTAACGTTTCTTCTCATAGCTTATTTCAACCCAAAGAAACTGAATACGCTTGTTTTGCCTGAACATTTACAAAATATTGGTGTCCACAACTCACAATTTGCATTAAAACATCACAAAAAATATTTAAAAATAAACAGTTCACCTGCAAGTGCATTTTGTATGTCTGTCCGCATTTTCTCGTGTATCTCATACTATTGAATTAAAACATGAATGCTGTCAAAACCAAACAATGCAATTCCAAATCCACAGATCTGACTTATTCCTTTGTCATTCTGTCACATGTCACTGTGTCACTTTATTCACAGGTCCAGTCGCATGTGTGATGTGTTTCTTAGTTAGTCAGATGACTGGCACTGCTTGGAGTCCACAAGAGAGGTGTATGGTGGAGTGGAGCCCCTCAGGTTCACTCTGATGGAGTAATTTAAATGTTCATCTGTCAGTCTTGTTCTGAACGTTGACTTCATGACATTCACGTCAGAAAAGGCCGACTCACAGAGGTATGGAGACCCAAACAAAGCCGACATTTTCAGAGCTGCTTGGTGAAGATTCTTCTAGTTATCTTGCTCTACTAAGCTCCAGAAATGCTGAGAATGCTGTTGAGACTTTAACTGCACATTATTTTGAAGGTTTACTGATATATAAAATATAAAATCCAATGTCTGTCTGCTTTCCACAAGAGAACTACTTCACGGATTTAGATCTGGGTTATGATTTGCAACTTCTCACATTTCGGTATGCATCATAGTTCGCTTGCGGTACCGATTTATTTGCATGAATCTGAGATCCACACAACGAGCCGAGGTCTTCCTCACTTACTCGCCAGCTTCAGGTCGTGTTCCTCAACTCCGCTTAGCTAGCAAATGAGAGAACAACTGAATTCAACTTTGTTTGATATTTAAAGTAAAGTGTTACTTAGGTCTTGATGAGTTTGAGTCTGGATATTCTCTTAAGTGTTTGCCACATTGAAAACAGAGATTGCAATGCAGATTGTGGATCGTGATATGATTTTTTGGAAAGATCGCCCACCCCTAATTTGACTAATCAAGCGACGTGTTGGAGACCCCTGATGTAGTGTGGTGTGCACATGCCTATAAAAAGATGAACTATTACTCCTCATGTAAAAGACCAACACCACGCATGACTTCATCCCTTATCTCAATGCAAAATGACAGAGTTTCAGGTCATCGATAACCATGTGGACGGTCTGTCAAGCAGGCTGTAGTTTGAGAGACTTGTGGACTGTCTCTCCGATTCAGAAGTGAGCAACACTGGCACACCACAAAGAACAGGCCTGTCTGATCTGCTCTACTCTTCACTCTGTACACCTCAGACTATAAATGTAACACCAGGTCACGCGTCCCTTGCAGACATTCTCAGATAATTCTGCGCTTATAGTGTGTACTGATAACAGAGATAAGACAGAGGAGAGGAGTCAGGGGGAGAACTTTGTGTCTGGTGTTGAAAGAACCGTCTGCAACTTAATATCAGCAAAGTCAAGGAGTTGGTTATTGACTTTGGCCACAACAAACTGCCTAGACACTATTCAGGGAGTGGATGCGGAGGTGGTGCAACAAGTACTTGGGGGTCCACATCAATTGGGCTGGTCTTGTAACACAGAGGGACTACAGAAGAAAGGGCAGAGCAGACTCTCTCTTATTAGGAGACCGCACTACTTATATGTGGGTAGCAACATCTTTTCCATGTTCTATAACTCCGTGATGACCAGTCTGGGGTGTGCTGGTTCTGGTGACATCACTTCAAGAGCGGCCCACTGAATCAACAAGCTAATTAAAAGTGCAGGCTCCATTATGGGTTGCACATTGGACCCCGTGGAGGTCGTACAGAAGCAGAGAATGAAAACTAAACCGAGTGCCATTATGAACAATGCTGCACATCCTCTCTGTGTGACACACTAAAACTGACGACTTTCAGCCAACAAATTACTCAGCAGAAAGAGACACAACTGGGTCTCCTTCACACCAACAGCAATACACCTGTAGAGCATCTCACTGGGACCAAAACTGCCAAGTCAGAAGTTGTGTTTCTTTTTAGTCATTCTGGTGTGTGTATATATACTGTCACACACGCACGAATAGGGGAGTGTCAAAGGGCTCGATGGGTCACAAAAGATAGGGAAGTGGAACAGGGATCTAATGCTTTTTTTCTTCTTTTGTCTACAGAAAGACAAGAAGAAAACGTTCACACCGGACGTAACGCACCCGTATCCACCTGCATATTGTACAACTAAGACAACTTCTCTTCTGCCTCCGCAGAACTACCTCACTTCCGATGACTTCAGTTCCATCCCTCTGCTTCTGACGTCATCGCCGGCTGCTGCAGTCAACGTCACATTTGTTAATTGTACTTCCCTGATTGACTCCATAAAAATGCTGTAAACCCATAACATTATATATATATATATATATATATATATATATATACACACACACACCTCTCTCTCATGTATTTATTTATTTAAAGACAGGTCAGGTCAGGTTGGGGAGTATTCACTGGTACAGCATGTTACCACACCCACCACACGACAGCTCAGGATCCTGATTGGCAACCCCCCCAGGCAGAGAAGCAGTCCAGTCCCACCCTTCAGAAATGACCCTCTAGCTGTCACAGCCAGGTGTTATGTTGGTGTCTCCTTGGCCTGGTCCAGCCACTTGGGTCCTCAACAATGAGGATCCTGTGAGTCGGATCACCCTCGGGTAATGGCGCCACATGGCCGTATTGTCGTAACTGACGCTCCCTCACAATGCAGGTCATGTGCCTCATTCAGGACTCTGTGGCCGACACAAAGTCAAACCAATGGTACCCAAGGATTCTCTATAGAGACACACATGGAGGAGTCCGGTCTTCATCTCAGGTCACTGGATAGCATCCATGTCTCACAAACGGGAAGCACCAGGACTCTAAAGACTTGACCTTCGACCTTCTGCATAGATATCGGGAGCACCACAAAAAGCCAAATTACCCCTCAGGGACAAAAAAAAAAGTTCCACCTGTCCCTCTTACAGTGACTGCTCTTTTGATCTTTAGCTTAGTCACAAGTTTTCTTTCAGTCATTTTAGTATGTATGGGGGTCTTGGGGTGTTGCTTATATTTATTATATTATATTTACATACATACATATTAATATTTATTTATTGAGATTCTGTAAAAAAGCCAACTATCCACCTGGGACAAACCAAGTGCCATCGATCTACTGAATGACATATGAATATTAAAGGTGCAGCTCACCAGTCTTGTGCTCCTCTAATAAAGTAACGACGGCACAGCGCAGCAGACTTGTCCAGGCCGACCGGCTCTTTTCGGCTCGAGCCATGGGGGAAACCACAACAGTCTTAAGTGCCTGAAGTGCTGCAGAAAGTGGCATGGAGGACTGAACGGTGAAACATTTCACTGCCATCTCTCGGACAACACCCGTGATCAGGAACAAAACAGTGGGGAGAATGGATACACTTCCTGCAAAATAAAATTCATTTGACACACTAAACACAAGCAAACACCTTTGGTAAGAGTGGCAGTGATTACACAGTGACTGCCTGTTTCATATTCGAGTAACGCTGTCTAAGCAGTTTAAGGATCTGAAGGTTGCTAGCTTGCTTCTTTCCATTACCCTACTTGGTAAAATGCTTCATTTATTTCTAATTCTGTATGTAAACAAATTGCAGCAACTTTTCGATGAAATGAAATGTTTAACCAACTTCACTGATGTCCTCTTTTTCTTAATGGAGTACCAACACTCTTCACGTTGCTGAGGAACTTTGCTGTACCTTCGACATGTCATGCTCCTCATATTCGTTCTCTCCGCTAACTCGATATGTGATGCCGGACAGAGGTACAAGGTGGAGTGGGTGGCAGACTGTGGGTCCATGACTGGCACAGTTTGTCCGCTTATGAGAAGCTTATCTTAACAGACAGCATTTTTTTCCCACAGCTAATTTATTATATATTCCATAGAACCATAGAAAAATGTCAGTGTTTAGCAACCATTACAGCACTAATGGACCCCCCCCCCCCCCCCCCCCCCCGATTGCAATGGGATATTTTATGCACTGCTTTAATATTTGTACGGTTGCCTATTGTTTGCTTTGTAATAATTTCCATTTTATTCTTCATTGCATCAAGTCTCTGTTTTTGTGGGTTTCCATTCACGTTAGTTCTACATCTTGTCTGTCCCAGGACCCCCATATACCCATTCCCCTATATAAAAGGGCCCTCAAATAAAATGCACATACACCTTCCTAATATATTCTGCCCCTACTTTTGCATCCCGTTAAAGTGCCACTGATCACATTTCACCTAAAAGCCACCTCAGTTCCCATGAAGGTTTGCTCCTGTGTTATACACCACTGCCATATGGCTGTCACAAAGTAATTGAATAGGCGTGTTTGCATATAATGAGACAGGCAACTATTGCAAGAGCCGATGTCTGTCCACATGAGCCCCCCATGGACCAATTGTATCGAGATTAGCCACACTTATTTTTCAAAGAAATTTTTCAAGACAGCTCAATTTTTGCTCAGATATCCTGAACAGAATGCGCTGTGCAAAGTTTTGGAAGTTCCAAGTCTCCCATTGAACAGCTTTAGCGAATTGGCATCCATCTTAAAAACAGAGAATCGTTCTGTGTGACTTCAGCTGGGAAGGAGTTTACTGTTTCAAGTTCACCCTGACAGCAGTTGCGTGGCCTTGTACATTTGGTGTATTTTCCTTTTTTACTTGTCTGACAGCCACGTGGATGCCATCAGATGCCATGCTGTGCCGCGCAAACATCTCACACAGCAGCTCCCTTCTCCTGCAGGTTTCGTAAGTTAACTAATAGAGGACAAAAAATAAAAAAGTTACTTCTGTGGAAATAAAATGGAAGTGGAAAGCAATTATGTAAGCACAAACAAGACTGAATTGGTTGAACAACATTATCTGAAGATTATTATTGTGAAGAACCGACATTATCCATCAGTAGCTAAATGGTGTTTGAACCAATTAATGATAAGGGACAGGTGCTGCTGCCCTAAACGATAGAAACTCGGGCGGGGGGGCTTCAGTGACTTAATCCTCTGATCTTTCAGCCCCAGATCTTCCTGCTCATCGTGTGCCATTAGTCTTCCCACTATACAACAAATCAGTTCTTTCCAAGTTCTTATTTATTTCATTTTAATGAATTACTGTGTTTTAACGAATATTAAGAACTAGACGAGGGACTTATTTCAGCTCCTTTTCTACTTTCACAGGGTAATACTAGTATTGATTTTACGCTAGTATTGTTTGTTTTGTATTAACAGATATTTTTTCAATTGCTAATTATTGGATACAACTTTATAGGGTGCTCCAGATCTAATTATGCAATTTTCATTACGCTATAACTTATTAAGTTTATTACATAGAGAATTCACAGCACCTGCCCTGCATTCCAAAATGGCGGGGAGACAGTTGTCAGTTGAACAGTTGTATAATTAGATCTGGACCACCCTGTACAGCCGTGGCCCAAAGTTCTGAGAATGACCCAAATGTTGGTTTTCACCAAGTTTGCTGCTTCAGTGTTTTTAGATCTTTGTGTCAGATGTTTCTGTGGTGTACTGCAGTAGAATGACAAGCAGTTCAGAACTTTCAAAGGCTTTGATTGACAGTGACATAAAGTTTATGTAAAGAGTCCATATTTGCAGTGTTGGCCCTTCTTTCTTTTTCAAGACCTCTGCAATTCACCCTGGCAGGCTGGCAATCAACTTCTGGGCCCAATCCTGATTGACGGCAGCAGCCCATTCTTGCATCATCAATGCTTGGAGTTTGTCAGAATTGGTGGGTTTCTGTTTGTCCCCCCCGCCTCTTGACCACAAGTTCTCAATGGGATTGAAGTCTGGGGAGTTTCCTGGCCATGGACCCCAAAATTTTGATGTTTTGTTCCCTGAGCCACTTAGTACATCCAGGTAGGCACGTGGAACATCTGTTTTGATACTAGAAGGATATCCCAAAAAAAAAAAAAAAAAAAAAAAAAAAAAGACTTTTCAAGCTTCCACTAAGATCAATGTACATGTCTCCATAATAAGAAAGAAGGTGGCAAAAAAAAAAATGGGATTCTTCAGAGTGAAGCAGGGCAGAAACCTCTGCTACCCAAGAGTAACAACAGTATTTGTCTCGCATTTACAAAGAAACATCTGGATGATCCACTAAGCCATCTGAACAGATGCAAGACACCTTTAACGTCACAATCCAATACAATGAAATATTATTTGGAGCCTGCGGTGGGCTGGTTTGTTTCCTGCCTTGTGCCCTGTGTTGGTTGGGATTGGCTCCAGCAGACCCCCGTGATCCTGTAAGTTAGGATATAGCGGGTTGGATAATGGATGGATGGATGATTTGGAGCAAGCCTATATATACGAGGGGGTACCCAAAAATAACCAGAATCTGTACCTGTCACGCAATCTCGACTTAGTTGTGAATTTCGCTGCCAGGTGTGGCACACTTACAGTATTCTGTGGCAGTCTGCCAAGTGGCGTTGCTCCGTGTTGTTCATACGCCATTCCGTGTCGGTTTTTCTTGGTGTTCATTAAACGTGTTCTGCGATTTTTGTGATGGGTGATCATAAAGAACAGTGCGACTGCGTTAAATTTGATTTCCTCTTAGGGGAAAAACAGCTACTTAAACTGTTTGTGATGCGTGAAACTGCTGTTAAAAAGGAAGCTTTAATAAAACCCTGGTCTACGAGTGGTTTTCGTGTTTCAAACGAGTGGAAATGTTACCTTCCACAATTAGGAATGACGAAAATCTTGAAAAAGTTTGCAATGCAATTTACGGAGAGTGTTGTCAGACTGTTGAAGAGATTTCGGAATTGACTTGTGTGTGTCTTGGGAGTTCTCGCCACCTTCCCTACTCGCCTGATCTTTTGCTCCGTGCGACTTTTTTTTGTTCCCGCATATGAATAAAGTCAAAGAAAAATGGCTGCAGGCCTTGGACAATGTTCCTCTTCAGCAATTCCAAAAACGTTTCCACGAGTGGGAAAACTGTTGGGACGAGTGCAGTCATTCACGTCGAGAGGACTCTGAAGGACACTGAAGTTTCAGTAAGTAAAAATCATTAAAACAAATTTTTTTTTCCCCCAATTCCAGTTGTTTTTGGGTACCTTAGATAAAGGAATGGGTATATAAGAGTAGATGGTGGACAAGTCAAACGCAGAGCTCCTTGGATGACACAGGGCCTGCCATGTCTGTCATTCAACTGTAAGAACACATCCAACCTACGATAAAACAATGGGGTTCTAGTGTGCTGGTGTGGAGACGCTTTGCTGCCTCATGACCAGAAATACTTGCCATTACTGAAGAAACTAAGAATTCTGCACTTTAACAAAATATTCTCGAGGAGAATTGTGACGATGCTCCCATCTTGTGTTCGGGGGGAGCCCTGAACCCGTCATCATCGGTAATGTCACCGATGAGCTTGGCAGTGAGGCATAACAAATGGAGCAAGGGGATGGTGTAATAGTGCAAAGTGCGTTTATTAAAGTCAACAAAACAAGTGTCCAAACAAATAAAGTGCAGTGCCTCAAAAAGTCATTAAATAAATAATCCAAAAAATAGGCGCAGAGTGGAGGTTCAAAAATCCAATAAATAGAAAAACAACAATCCTTTACAACGAGGTTAAAACAAGCAGTCTCTTTATAAACAAGCCCAGTGTCTTCTTTTATTTGGCGGCTCCCCTGCTTCTCCCATCAGGCTTCTCAACGGGGGAGTCGCCCTTCCCGCAGCTGACCTTACTTCCGTCCGGTTGCCTTCCGTTCCCTGGCTCTGTACGGCTACCTTACCGGACCGAGACTTGAGTTCCCCAACGGCCAGGTCGCTCATGCTGAGGCACACCTTCCCAAGACTTGACGACTCCCATTGACTTCCGCTGGGAGTCATCCACACTACCGGTCACTCCAGCTCCTAGAAATCATTCAGCTGGAGCGACCACTTCCTACTGCCCCCCCACCCCCCCCATAGTATCGGCCATACACTGCTCATGAGGAGCCCTTCAATCCAGCTGCCTGCAAGCGCTCGCTCGCACCGTCTTTCTTCTTCAGCTTCCTCCCTTCTTCTTCCTCACTCCCGCTACCTCCGTTTCTTTTTCTTTTTTACTCCTCTAACCACCTCGTGCTTCTATTTATGAAGAGGACGTGGCAGCAGTGGCAAATCAGCAGCTCTGGAACAATCACGGATGCGGACTGTGCACTTAAGTGAGAAACGCCCACATCACGAATCACCGCGGGAACTGCTTCAGCCACACAACCACCATGTCCCCTCGCTAAGCCGCAAGTGCGGTGATTATTTATTTAAAAGTGGCCTTCCTGATGGGAGCTGTGGACCCGCACCACCACAAACATATTTGCTCATCTGTTGGTGATCTGAATCCAAAGCCTAATTTCAGTTTATAATGACCCAACACACAAAAGCGAGTGTAAACAAAATGTCAAGTTTTGGAATAGCCGTGTCAAAGTTCAGGTTTGCCCGCAACAGAGACGTGGAGATGAGCAGTTTGAGCCTGCAGACCTACCGATGCGTCTGAACGAAAGGAGTTCTGCAAAAGCGGGGTGGGCTACAATTCCTCAACAGGGACGTAAAAGACTGATGTCAAACTACAGGAAGTGTTTAGTTGCTGTAACCAAGAAATGAAACAGGACAGATGAAAGAAGAGTGTTACAAAGGTAAAGGCTCATGCAGTCTCTCCTAAAGAGTAATCGCAAAAGAGACACGCTATTAAGAAATCTTAATACTGTCAAGTTATAAAGGGAAAAGAGAGTTACAAACGGACAAGATGAACACTTCTATAAGCTAATTTGCACTTTTTGAGCTTACTTTTTGCATGCATTACGACTACAGCTTCCCTCAAGCCTTTCATTCCTACCTTCAGGTGAGCAGACCGAAGGAAGTTCAGACAGAATGCCCAGAGCTGTCGCTATCAGCTTGCAGTCACTGTCATTCAGAATCTGGGGCTTACTTCCACAGGTCATTGGGCTGCCAGCCAATTTGGGGTTTAGCTGAGGCAGTTGTCGCACCAGAATACACAGGCACAGCTCCAGCGCAGCAAACACCAGAGATTTCCCAGGGATCAAACCCCCTGTATCTTTGCCTTCTCCAAATTCAGGGAGAGTTTCCTTTTCTGCAGCACCATCATCAACTGCGTAAAAGAAATAGACAAACGTAAGCTTAGTCATACTGTGTAAATGTGGTTCTCTGAGTAAAAGTCTCGTTTGGCTTGAAACCATCCTGGGCTGGAGAGCTGGCCGTTACCTCGTGGAACAAGACAAAGTGCAGAATTCACATTTAGAAACGGTTAAGGAGAAATATCTACAGTAAAGATGAACTATGAGGTAACACAATGTGATGACAGATACACAGGTCATAAGCTCATGTTCCCTCCATTGCCAATACATTCGAAAATCCGGGAAGGACAACAAGTGCGTTTACATGCACACACAAAACCGGGATAAGGGGAGTAACCTGGATAAGGCAGAAACCTGGTTTCTCGAAAATCTGTGCTTACACGTGCAAGTAATCTTCTGGAGTTCTCCTTTTCAAAAAGCACTGTGACGTCATTAAATTTGTGCAAAACAGAGTTGAACGTCGTCATCGACCACTAGAATTCTGCAAACATGCACAGAGCCTGTGATATTTTATTTTATAAATATGTTTATTCCTTCATGTGCTCTTAAGTAGATCACATTCATCCCCAATTTACATAGCTGACCTGAGCCACCGATGATTTGTGGTATGAACACTGGCCACTGCATCACCCGACCACACCGTTTTGACCCATCTACAGAAAATAGCTAGATAAAAACTAAACTGACACTTTTGTCCTATATTTCTGTCACTGGATTGCATGCGGCACACTCTTTTTTTGTTTGCTTGTGTGACGGAGTCCTGTGAAGGAGCGGCGTACCAGTACATTTGTTTCTTGCCTTACACCCAGCGATGCTGCGATAGCAACAACGCGGTATTTTTACTTCAGTAAACCAAGTATTGCATTACTCGTTACTTTAAAAAAGTAAATCGGACTACATCAAATGTGTTACCCTACTGCTCTCAATATTGCGCACTGTATGTTCATTAACATAATAAATTTATTGATTTCTGAAATATTGAGACAGATTATTTCAAAAAGGAATAATGCGATCACCTGAGCATTTGCTTCAGGAAATTTCTACCTGTGGCCACTCGAAGTGCGTGCAAAACAAACTAATTGTTCACACTAACAGAGCACAATGGACACGTACAGAGCACAAAGTCCTTGTGTGTAACACGGTTAAGGGTTTACATGGCCAAATCACCGGGTTACTCGCAGAGATGTCTACGTCTGTTAACTAAGCTCCTCAGAGACCAATCATCGGGTTTCTCTTAGGGTTTAGATGGCATTTTAGAAACCGGGTTTCTGTGACTACCTGGTGGCTCTGAGGCTAAGGTTCTGCGCTGGCATCCCGAAGGCTGCCGGTTCAAATCCTCGTCACTGGGCCCTTGAGCAAGGCCCTTAACCTGTAATTGCTCCAGGGGTGCTGTACAATGGCTGACCCTGCACTCTGACCCCAAGGGGTATGCGAAAAGATGCATTTCACTATGTGTTGCTCTGTATAACTATGTATGTGACAAATAAATAAAGAATTATTATAATTATTAAAGCTCGGGTAAACACACAGAATGAGAGGATAAATGTGAGAAATGAATAGAGGATAGTTTGGGGAAAAAATACATTTGATGTAAGTAAAGAGTTAAGATGAAATCTACAGGTATGGTAAATACAGTCCAAGGTCAGGAGCCAGAAGAAATTGGAATTAAGGCTTGGACATTCACATTAACATTTTTTGCAGGTTGAGAACTCTCATTTACTATAATTCTGATGCATGTTTCTTACCAAAATATCATGATCGTTAGTTTTTTGCTATTAACGAAAGTACAGAAAATTGAAGAGTTTAAGATACCCACCTTCCGCACTTCTGCGTTTCTCCTTTACATGTTCCTGTGCAGCACAGATAATCCGCTTCACTAACTCCAAGACTGCTAGCTGAATGGCTGGAGATTCTCTCGTCACGATTAATCTATGCAGGACATTCAACAGCTCAACACTCAAAACCTGTGAAAGCACAAGGAAAAAAATCATGTCTTTAAATCTGTTTGTGTCCGTTTGTTGTCATTCATCTTTCAGGAAAGCTGGACAAATGTCAACGCTGATGCTCTGCCTTCATTTACTCTGAGGACTTTAGAAAATCTGCAACAAGAAGAGGCCATTCAGCCCAACCATCCTATTCATCTAGATTGTTCAAAATAACATCAAGTCAAGAGTTGTATGTCCCAAATGTCCTGCTTTACATCACACTACTTGCGAATTTATACCGTGTGTCTGGTTCTTTGTGTGAAGAACACCTCTCTCACAATTGTGTGAATCTGACCTTTCGTTTCCATCTGAGTCACTATGTCCTTGTCAAAAAATTTATTTTAAGGGAACACCTAGGATCGACTGTACTAATTCTTTCTATAATTTTAAACTCTTCAATCATTTCATCTCTCAGTCCTTGTTTGCTTAAATTCATTCAGTCACCCCTCACAGCTCATACCCCACAGCCTAAGAATCGGCCCAGTGGCTCTCCTCCAGATGTTCTCTAGTGCCACAATGTCTGTTTCTAATATCCATACATCCATTATCCAACCCGCTAAATCCTAACTACAGGGTCACGGGGGTCTGCTGGAGCCAATCCCAGCCAACACGGGGCGCAAGGCAGGAAACAAACCCTGGGCATGGTGCCAGCCTACCACAGGGCACACAGACACTCACAAACACACACCACGCACACACTGGGGACAATTTAGAATCGCCAATATGAACACCAAAATTGCATGTGGTAGCCCTGGTGAGGACACAGGTGTTTTATAACTTAAGCACAACCCTCCATACATAATGGTATGTAACCCAATGTCTGATTACCTTTCTTCATCATGATGAGGATACAAAGGGATTTCAGACTTGCACATCCCAAATATTCTTTGCACAATATTAAGGCAAAGTAATAAAAGAGGAGAAAAACCTTAAATGAATATAATACTCCATGGAAAAATTATATCCAGTGGTCAAGGGTCCGGTCTTCATTACAAAAGAGCAAACCTGCGTGATGAAGCTTCTTGACAGTGGACTACTTTTATTTTCTAGAGCTAATAATTTAACAATATTTTAGCAAAAAAATGAATATATTTTGCACATTGTGAGCGTACCAATGGATGACATGACATGTGATTTACATGACATGAGTGACGGAAGATCTTTTCATGGACATTTTTGATATTGTTTGATTGTCCAGTGTTGGTCACCATTCTACATGAAAGCCTGAGTTTAAGTTTTTTTCTTCGGACATAAATAACATCTTAAAGTATTTTTGGGTTAAACATTCCTTTAACATTTATGAATAAAATCTGCTCTAAGAAAGCTTCACACGTTGTGTTGATGTGCTTTTCACAAATTTGACATTCCTTTAATAATAGTAACTCAGAGTGTTTGCCACAGATTAATGAACAAAAACAAAGATATACACAGTTATTTGGATATTCTCATTAATTAATATTACAACAATATCTAATAGATGTTAAGTGTAAGAAACAGAAAAACAACCTGGGCATTGTTAAACAAAATGTAAATACTAAAGTGCAAAACAAATTTTCACTCTTATCAGAAACAGGTTCATATTGTCTTCTCATTAAAAGCCTCATACATAAAGATGGAAAGAGAACAACCAGATCGAAACTACATGTGCATAAAAGTAAAACCTCACAGCACCACCAGTTTTTCATTCCCAAAAATGCATCAGAACACAACCAAAATCCCGAAGCACGACCAAAGTCACATGGGCGCCTTCCACGTCATAAACAAAGCCTTAAAACGTTAAGTGCGGCGTTACTCAGTGCTTTGTAACCAATGTTCTTTACTGTGCCCGTGATATTACTGTTATTTAGTGATTACGGTGTGCTTTTTACTGCATAATAATGGATCCAAAGAAAGCTAGAGAGATAAGAACAAAACCAAAGAAGGTACAACAATCAATAACAAAAGAAATGAAGAAAGAAATGATCAAAAAATACAAGAGAGGTATACGGGTGACTGACCTTGCGTCTTCGTATGGCACGAGTAAATCTACAATATCTACGATTTTGAAAAGCAAAGAGGAAATGTAAAAAGCTGAAGTTTCTCTAAAAACAGACCATCAGCAATTGATGAAGTTGAAAGATTATTGTTACTTTGGATAACTGAAAGACAGTGTGCTGGTGACAGCCTATCGGAGGCTATTATCTGTGAACAGGCTATAGGGCAGTACATGGGATAGTGCGAATGATTATCCTTCAGGGAGTGCTGATAGAGGATGTCCTGTTACAGTAAAGTTTCTTTTTTAATTTCAATTGTGTAGGCTATGCTAGGCTTATTCTTTATTCATGTGTTTTTCCATAAAACAATATTTGAATATGCAGAAAACTCAAATTACGGGAATTAAATAGGTTAGGTATGGGAGTCTTAAACAATACTGTGTTTTATTATGCACAAAAAACTCAAATATGGGTATTAAATAGGTTGTGTTTGGGAGTCGTGGGGGTTAGGAACGGATTAATTCTATTTCCATTATTTCTTATGGGATAAATTGCCCCGGTCCACAACCAACTCAGTCCACAGTCAGTTTTACGGGATGAATTAAGTTTGTGCTGCGGGGTTTATATATACTGTTGAGGCAGGAGGCTGGGGGGCAGACCCAGCCGGGACGTGGGTTATTTGTTCGCCAGGCCACAAGGGGGCGACCACCCTGGATAAAGAAGGGACCACGGGGACGGACCCATTGGGGCATGTGGCCGCCCCGAGCGTCGTGGAGCCTGGGAAACCTGCACTTCCGCCACACCTGGGCAGGTGGAGAAAGAACCTTCCAGGGACACCCGGAGGAAGAGCCGCCAGAAGGTCATCAACGAGCACCTGGAGCACGTCCGGGTGAACATAAAAGGGACCGACCGCCTTCCTACAGTCTGGGAGCAGAAGCAGGACAAAGCTCCCGTGAGGAGAGGAGAGGTGGTCCAAGGACATTGGGAAGAAGGCCTGTGTTAGGGGTGTTAGGTGCAGGACTTTTGTGAAATAAACATGTGCTTTGATAAAGTGCCGGTGTCTGTCTGGTGGTGTTCGGGCGACTTCTCACACCGTATATATCTGCATTTGACTTAAGCAGGTGTACATGGCAACACATTAAATAGAGAGAGTTTGATGTTATTAAATCTCAAGAAAAGATACAAAGACTAATAGCATAGTTCACAGTAGTTTCAGTAGATTAAGGATGCAGATGGAGTTCTTGATTCCTGAATGTGATGAGCTGACCAGCTGACATGGAGGAGAGGAAAACAAAAAAACTCCTAAGATTGGTTCAGTAGGAGAAAACTAAGCCCTCCTTTAAAGAATATGTTAGGAGGGGAACCTTAATTTCCTTGCATAAATTCAAATGTTTCTCTCACTTTCTACACACTCACCTGATTAGTCAGCAAGGAAAGACTTCACACACATTCCTCAGAGCATCAAGGTAAACCAACAAACATGCAAATGACTAACACATTTATTATTTACTTAATCCAATTACCTGTAAAGGTTAGGAGGAAAAACAATGAAAATCATACATCCACACATAGGTTGGAAAGACAACAACAAGTGTGCATGCAGTGTGCAGTTGGGAATACAAACTCAAGTTTATTAAAAAAGAAAATGTAACAGCAATGGCATGTGGGACTGAAACAAAATCCATTTTTAGATAAACTACCTGGTCATTTCCAATCTTTGAACGAGGCCACGGAACATCAAGCAAAGACTGCAGTGCAAGTAAACACGTTGTGATGCTATCCATGGGAGCATCGGAGCGTGGAGAACAAAGGAACTCAACACTGATTCCTACAACAAAATGTATTGTATTAATATATACAAGAATAAATACATAAATTATATGTTTAACAGTTTTAAAAGTAGTACACAACACGTCCTTGATTAGCAGAACTACACAGCACTGAGATCAGGAACATTTATTTTAGAAAAACTAAAGCAAGGAAACATTAACATCCCATGATCTTTCATTAGAATTCCCAGGTATCTCCACTCCAGTAGACGGTGTAACCAGAATTCAAAAACAGTTATTTGATTCTGTGCCTCGTGAGACAAACCACGCAGCTGAGGCAAGGAGAATACTTTTAGACAGGGGCCTTAAATGATTAGAAGAGATGGACTGTTCACAGATTGGGGGCCAGAATGATATGCCATGGTGAGAAATTTAACCAGGACATCGGGACACACCCTGCTCTTTACAAAGGGTGCCCCAGAAACTTTACTGACCACACAGAGTTAGGACCTCGGCTGTACGTCTCATCTGAAGGATGGCACCATTTCTACAGCACGGTATCCACTTCACTGCACAGGAGTATTGGGACTGACATTCAGACCACAGGGTACGCGCCCCCTGCTGGCCGTGCCAACACCTCTGCCAGCAACAATCCAAGCATTTTCGTGGTTGGTGTCTCATCTAAGTACTGGCCGGGCCCGAACATGCCTAGCCTCTGGTGGATTCCCTGTTCTGAAGTGCATGTGGTATGGCTGCTTCAGGAACTGCCGCCATTCATAACGGTACTCAGTCTGCTTATTTGTCGCGATCTGAGATAAGTGATCCAGTTGTAATAGCATAGCATCGCTTGTCCTTTGGCTTATTTTCTTTATATTTGTATAATCCTGTCACAATCGATCTTAGATCATGAAATCTACCTAACCTTGAGAAGAAAAAAAAAAACACAATTTTGGGCATTTTAGGACATGACGAAGGCAGCATTTGTTTTTTCCCACTTAATATTTCATAATTTAAATGAGACTTCAGCAAACTACTGGGTATAGGTCTGGTATCATAAGTTCATAAATCACTAAATGGAAACAACATGCTCAGATGTAGTGATAACGTGACTGCAATGTTTTCATATGCATTGTGACTGACCCAACACACCCTTCACATTCACTGTTTACACTCCTGCCATTGGGAAAAAGGTACCGAAGTATTCAGGCCCTCAACACCAGAATGTGTAACAGTTTCTTCCCCCAAGCAGTCAGACTCCTGAACACTCATGGACCAGACTGATATCTGACATATGTGTTCTATTCTGCAGTGTTGCACATGTTTGCACATTTGACTCACATGCACCTTGTTATATATTATGTGTCTTTATGTTATGTGTCGTGGATTCTTCATTGCCCTGTGTTTTATGTAGCACCGTGGTCCTGGAGGAACGTTGTTTCGTTTCACTGTATGCTGTACTACTGTATATGGATGAAATGACCCCTCCTGGACCCCGTGATCATCAGAGGTGACTGTGTGCAGACCTATAAATACCTGGGAGTGCAGCTGGATGATAAATTGGACTGGACTGTCAATACTGATTCTCTGTGCAAGAAAGGACAGAGCCGGCTATACTTCTTTAGAAGGCTGGCGTCCTTCAACATCTGCAATAAGATGCTACAGATGTTCTATCAGATGGTTGTGGCGAGCGACCTCTTCTACACGGTGGTGTGCTGGGGAGGCAGCAAAAAGAAGAGGGACACCTCACGCCTGAACAAACTGGTGAGGAAGGCAGGCTCTATTGTAGGCATGGAGCTGGACAGTTTGACATCTGTGGCAGAGCGACGGGCGCTGAGCAGACTCCTGTCAATCATGGAGAATCCACTGCATCCACTGAACAGGATCATCTCCAGACAGAGGAGCAGCTTCAGCGACAAACTGCTGTCACCGTCCTGCTCCACTGACAGACTGAGGAGATCGTTCCTCCCCCAAACTATGTGACTCTTCATTTCCACCTGGGGGGGTAAACGTTAACATTATACAAAGTTATTGTCTGTCTGTATACCTGCATTGTCATCACTCTTTAATGTATTGCTCTTTATCAGTATGCTGCTGCTGGAGTATGTGAATTTCCTCTTGGGATTAATAAAGTATCTATCTATCTATCTATTATATAGTGCCTTTATCATCTGTCTGTCTATCATATAGTGCCTTTTCTCTATCTATCTACTATATAGTGCCTTTATCATCTGTCTATCTATCTATGACAATAAATACTCGAATCTTGAATGTAAGGTGAAAACAGGCTCTTTAATAAAATTAACCTCCAGTTCCCATTAAAAAAAGGGACTGGTTGCAAGTTCTCACATTATTCTACAGCCCTGTGTGTGCTGCTCTTGTGTCTTTTCTTATGATAAATACAACTTGAGGGTGTCAAGCAACATGATTTTGGGGGAAATGGCACAGGGCAAACAAACATAAGGACTCCTGTCCAATTCACATCCTAAACAAGTGGGCCATAGACAGATTAAAAATCTTAAGACATTGCACTGAACTTGAAATGCTGCCTAAAAAAGATGTCATATAAAAGTTATTTTTCCAAGTAAAGAGAGTTTCTATGTGACAGTTGGTAAATGTCTATTTTTGACAACACATTCGGTCCTCAACTACAGTAGAACCTCTGGTCACAAACGTTTCTGAACACGTACAAATCGGGTTACGATCAAAAAGTTTGCCAAAACTTTGCATTTGTTCACGACCACACGCTCTGGTGGCGAACAAAAACACTGGCTGACAGTTTCCCTACGTGCGTTCATACATGCCAATGATTTTCTATTCTCCGTTTCCCATTTCCTTTTGTTTATGTATACAGGGCCTAACAAAGCAGCTGATGTTGCAAAAGGAGTTACAATGTTAACCAAGCAGAGGCCTCAAGTGCTGGAAGAGGTGGAAAAACTGTTGCTAGTGTGGTTGAACGAGAAGCAACTTGCAGGGGATAGCGTAAGCGAGGCGATCATATGCGAGAAAGCCAGGAAGATTCATGGCGATTTGCTGCAAAAAAAAAAATTCTTCTTCGAGTGGCGAAGGTGAGGAATTTAAAGCCAGTAGAGGATGGTTTGAAACGTTTCACAAGTGAAGTGGCATTTAATTTTTTTTTCCCTGTGCTTAAAACTCATTAAAAAAGTTCGTAAGGGTCAAGTGTGAACTCTTACAATGTTAGCTTTCTCAGTGTTATTCAATGTTTTTACATTTAGTTTACTATTACACTGTGCATTCTATGGTATAATTAACTATTTTTGTGCTTAAAAACGTAATATATATTTACATACAGTTCATACGGTCTGGAACGGATTAATTGTATTTATATACAACCTTATGGGGAAATTACGTTCAGGTCGCGTCCAGAGTTTTGGAACGAATTACGTTCGTGACCAGAGGTACCACTGTATTCTGAACTTCTAAGTCATAACCCTGTGGCAGCAACAAGGTCTTGGAAAATGTCCTCTCTGCCATCTTCAGAGTGCAGCGTCTTAACCACATCTCTAAATGTATAAAATCCAACGTCTGTCTGTCTGTCTTCTTTTCACGAGAGAACTACTTCATGGATTTATATTGGATTTTTTTCTATAATTGGCTTGAACATTCCGGTTGATTTTGCAACTTCTCTCATCGCGCTAAGAATCAGAGTTCACTTGCAGGAGCGATATATTCGCACTAATCCAAGACAGAGGCTGCAGGCCGAGGAGAGTGCAAAGCGTAACATCAGGAGTAAAGAGCTGGGCCGGGCAGTGCCCTCCTCACCGTTCTGTTTCACTTCTACGCAGGTGAAGCTGTGGGGGGATGGCTAGTCAAATATAAACACAAGTTATTTGAACTTCAAATCAGATTAAAGTGGACAAGCAAGAAGCCTGGTCATAGTATTTTAGACAACAGTACATCAAAAGCTCTGAAACCCAAACTAACCTAAAATAAGATGAAATCTGTCACTGTTGATATCCTCTGGAGACTTGACTGTTGCCAGTGATGAAGACTGTCCCATTGAGGTTGGTGTTACTGGCCTTGACAGGTTAGCTGGACCTTCATCTATCACAATGAAACCAGTGCTATTGAGCCACAGAGAAGTAGCATACAAAATGGAAGTCCAGGAACTGTAGTAATGGGGCCTGGCGTGTTCCACCGTCTCGGCAGTATAGAATGCTCCACCTGGCAAAATTAAAACAAAAACAACACTTGCTTGAATATTTTAAACCAAATGACAAACTCTTCCAAAATAAAATTTAAATTAAACTAAATGTCTGCTTTGAAAAGTTTCTGAAAAGTGTGTTAGAACATTAAGACATCTGACAAATGAGGAGAACATTTCAGTCCAGCAGCAGTTATTGGTTTGTTTTAGCTAACAGCTATGCTGTCCCAATTCCACACCCAGACACTTCCTAAAGATTGTCAAGGCCAATGATTCAGCTACGCATGTGTCTCGGTAGCTTGTTTGCTGAATAGTTTGCCTGTTTTCGGATTTAATCTGGAAAGCGGTTTTATGAACACAGGAGAGGTGTATTCTCAAAGTGCTTCTTCCCATGAATGAGCCCCAGCACACAGACAGGCCCTGGTCACCTGTGAAGTGTGTCCCCTCAGGTCCGGACCCAGTGGTGCTACAGCATATTCCAGCCCCACTGAATATATAAAGTATTACTTTTGGGCCTCAGGAAAACAGTTTAACACCCTGGTTTAAAGATTGACAAGTAAGAAATCTAATGAAAGAGCGCGATGAAACACTACTGAAGACAAGCACACCAAGAGCACAATAATCAGAGCAAACTTTCCAATAATGTGTAGAAAACTGCTTGATTTGTTTGTCAGAGCTCAACTTCAGACGATTCAGATATGGATGACTGTAACAGGAACATTACCAGATTTTAGTTGTGTTCATTTCCCCCTAAACTTTTACAGCATTGGCCTGATTTAACTGCCTGGTTGAACTTTTGCAATCCCACACAAGTAAGCTTTGATTCTCTGCACTA